>NC_064291.1:43589393-43728147 GCF_019186545.1 Solanum stenotomum
TGTCTGTTCATTTTGCTTAATGATTTATTGTTCTGTTGACTCCCTACTCTCATGTCTATGTTTTCTGTGCTGTTTGTTCTTCAAAATTTAGGGATTAATTTTCTTTCACGAGGGAATAGAAAGTTCAAAAAGAAGGAAAAGGAAGTAAATAACACAAATTATTGCAATATTTGGCAGCCATAAAAGTTGGAACGTTTATTCGAGTTGGTACTGTGCATATACTAAATTTGTAATCGGGTTTGCAGGAAACAGAAAGTGAGGACGACCTTCTTGATGAAGATGAAGATGTGGAGGATAATGACCATGAATCTGAGGTTCCAGAACATGCTGAGCCAGTAGGCCAAAAGATAGAAGCTTCACCAGCTCCTAAAGAAGCTGAGAGACAACTATCGAAGAAAGAGAGAAGGAAAAAGGAGCTTGCTGAATTGGAGGCACTTTTAGCTGATTTTGGGGTGGAACAAAAGGAGAACGGTCCGGAAGACTTACCTGGTAATTCTTTTGCCTCGTGTACTGATAAGTGATAATGGTGTTTCCCTTAGTAAATAGTTATTGAAATTGTGATGAACTTGATGGCCCACCTCCTTAAGACTGATATCATATTCTCTTTCATTTTATGGACTACTTTTTCTTTTGGTTAGCACTTGCTGTCATTATGTGGTTAAGATGCCTAGTTTGACTCGATGGGTATCTGAAGGTGGATTTTCCTAAATGTTTCTCTATAATTACAGATGTTGCTAATGAGAAGAAAGAGGGTCAGCCATCAGAAGATGTAGAAAAGAAAAATAGTGGGGCCACAGAGCCTAAAAGTGCAAAGAAGAAGAAAAAGAAGGACAAAGCATCCAAGGAGGTGAAGGAATCGGAGGATCAGCCCAACAATGTAGATGCCACTACTGGACCCGAGGAAACTAGAGGAGCTGGACCAGTAGAAGATGTGTCAACAGTGGATATGAAGGAGAGGCTGAAAAGGGTGGCTTCGGCAAAGAAAAAGAAATCTGGGAAAGAGACAGATGCTGCTGCAAGAGCAGCCGCAATAGAGGCTGCTGCACGGAATTCCAAGCTTGCTGCAGCAAAGAAGAAAGAGAAGAGCCATTACAACCAGCAGCCGACGCGATAAATTCTACCACAGCTTGGAATGATTAAGCATCAATGGTCCGAGTTCCAAACAGCTTGGTACACAAAATCGTGTTTTTGCTGATGTAGAATAAGATTAGGGCTCTAGGTTTGGTCTTTGAGACACAAAAACTATGGACTAGTTCTTGGAGCCTTGGCTTAAAAAGTGAAGAGAAATGAGAAAAAAGAAAGTGACTGGCTGGACAATTTTACTGTATGAGAATGGTATTTGGAGATGTAGAGAGTAGCTTATGTTTTAAAGTGTTGCATATTGGTGCTAGTACTTATTGAACTAAGGTTTTGGTGAATGAGAATGTTATTTGTTGTAGTATTGCTGTTTTATTGAAACATTGGGGCGATTGTGTTTGAAGAATGTGATTTGTCTCACGTTTGGTGCACATAACTACTTGGTATTTGTGTGGTAGAAAGTGGTACGTACTTGAGATGTGTGCAAATTGTTTCTTGTATAAAAATATATATACTGAATTAGTTGAGATGTGCCCAAATTGCTTGGAGCAAAGAATTGTTTGTTTAAATTTGTTCATCTTCCACAAACGTTTAGTAAAGAGATTTCAAGGAGTTGAACCACCAAGTACAAGGACTCCTTAATCTTACTTGGAGGAGAGAAGACGCATATCCTCATTACAAAGAGAGGTGATCTAATCATTCAAGATGTGGAAAAACACCAAAAATAGTTTTACAGCTGTACAAAGATTTAGCATTCAAGGGAGCTGAAATGTGATCTTTGAATTTTTTGTTTTTGCTTGAGATCTTTGTTGTTGGCGGATGTTGAGTGAATTTACAGTTGGTCATGTTTTTTTTATCTACATTTGAGCATTGTTCCAAGTAATTTCTAGCTTGATACTCCTTGTTTTCATTCGATCACATAATTTTGAGTTTATGAAAGGTGTTTTATGCTTTGAAGGTGAAAAGAACTTAATTGGACTAATTATGAAGTAAAAAGTGGGCAAACTCGCAAAGGCAAGAATATTTATCATTATTCTAGAATTACTTTTAAATCTTATTTTCATTATTGTTTATGAATTCTTCTACGTGTAATCAGATAATGAGTGGCTAAAAGTTTTCATTATAGGGTTATGGACATTATATGAACTTCTTCCTCTAATTGTATGATTGTTTTCAAATTCTACCATACATATGTTGTTCTCTTAATCTAATACTCGTATATTTTGTTGCTTCACAAGGCATAATGTAAACAAATAGTTGTTAGTGAAATCGGACACAAAAAAACTAAGAATAAAACGTGGATTAAGGAAAGTATAGTTCATATGTAGTTGGATTAACGGCTAAGACAGAAACACACATAGTTTGTCCTGTTATGGTCAAACACAAGAATATATATAAAATCATTTGGATTGGTTTACCACATCCTCACTCAATAATGTGGAGGTCAATCTGAATAGGTGTAATTATACAGCTCAAAAGACCATGATCAAATTATAGAAGATATCTTAAACATGCTTAACAACTATAATCGAAGAGGATGAAACTACTCAAGGGTCATAACTCTAGGTCTTTAATCCCTATGTGCTCAATGAGAGCTAAAATAAAGTATGGTATAATTTTTACACTGAAACATACAATTTAATGATTAATTATTTCATGAGGACCCGTAATACATTTTCAATTTTTTTTAAAGATTGATGACATGACTTATATTAAGAAAGGAGTCTCCACAAACTATGTGAGACTTACCATTTTTCACTCTCATCACAGGAAAGCCAAATTATGGTTACTATTGTACAATTCTTCATTGAGGGTGTTGTATCTTTTATTAATGCAGACTCAGGTAAGCAAACATGAGATCAAGCAACACACTATATTCTACATTATTCTGTGCTTTTAGTGATCCCCTTTCTGTTTTCAGTGACTTAATCTACAATTTTAGTATTTCATATTAATTTACTTGAGGTATGATCCCGATAGACATTACTAAGTCATGTTAGAGGCTTTACAAATTGACAGTCAATTATGTATTTTAGTTTTAACCTTTGTTTATAAAAAAGAATACTTCTTTTATAAGACTAGTTTCTTAAATTCCTTTTAAACTATGTTCCCACTTTTGTCTAGTGTATGCTCATGTTTTATGTCATGTTATGAGTATGCTAAGGCTAGTAATGTCATTGAGTGTCGATCACGCTCAAGGTGTAGACTTGAGAGTCACACAATCTTAATTGTAGAAATATTGTCTTCGTAAGTTGCGTAAATGAAACAACGAATGAAACAAAGTCTTATGTTCCCAATGTAATTACAAAATTCACTCATACGATAATTATTTTTCTCAAAATTAATTTTTTTTGAAAAAACCACAAAATTGTCCAGAGCAATCAGTTCTTCAAGATTTACTTTAGGATGAGGGCTAAAAAACCCTTCCCTAAAAAAATATAAGAAGCAACTTTTGCGTCTTATAAAACAATGGACTTCTAGAAATATATATTAAGCAAGGAAATAATAGAAGAAGAGCGCGCTTTCTTCATGCAGCATGACACGTCTATCTTTGACTTGTGAATTGGGATCGCACACCAGCTAGGTCAATGCCAAAATTTGAAGGACGTTCTAAAGAGTTGAAGGATGGATTGTAAATAGATAAAGCGATACTATATTAAAAAAAAGCACCTTTTAACAACTTTCAATTTATCAAGGTAGATAATTGAGAAAACAAAAATTTTGCTGACTAATGCATGAATTCATTCTTAATTTACTAAATGATTATGTTGAGAAGAGAACTCTACATAGGTATTTTCTTATTATATTAGAGAGAATTAAGGATGAAGCAAGCACCTCTCTATCAACGCGCCTGGTTTAGTAATAATATTTTTGAAAAGAATTAAAAACATAAAAAAATTATTTTACTTTAATTTAATTACTGTATTTTTAAAAAAAATTGTGGGATCCACCTTAGCTATACTTTAAATTCATATCCGTTAGTTATAAGTTCTAATAACTTTATTACTTTTAACATCGGTAATTTTTGTGTAAATTTTATAACTATTTTGAGAAAAAAAAATTAAATGTCAATGAAAAAAAAACTTTAATTATGGACATCCCAATGAGACTCGTCATGTTAGATTTGCGAGAAAAAAATGAGTTGATTTACTACCACACAAATATATATTAAAGCATTTACCTTCTTTTTTTAAAGGCCTAATAATATAGACATGCATCACGTATAATCTCAATTAGTGTTAGCCTAGTGAAAGTACCTGATTCCAACTCCATCTCACTAAATAATGTTCTTTTAATCCTTTGTCGGCTTTCCCCATTGATATATAAGGTTGGGTTTGTTATTAAGGAAATTATGAAAATTAAGCGATTTTTTAATATTATTAAATATTTAATAAATAAATAAAAAATATTTATATATAATCCAATTTCCAAAACAGAAACTAGAATATGAGATTTATAGTACTTATAAGTTGATAAAAAGAGTTTTCTTTTCTCAATACAACAATTCCTGATTCTACGTTAGATTTTTTTTCCCTTCATTTGATTTGATGTCCGATATTCGTATTGGAGTACAAATTTAGTACCTTCAATTATTCTACCACAATCCATGTTGGTGATCGATCCCACGTTAGTTGAAGAGACTGAATTACTTATCATCTTGTGAGGTTTGTTTTCAGTTGAAAAATCTCCACATCTTTTGTGACTTCCTCCCACAATCTAAGAGGGCTAAGAAAATCATCTACTTCAGAAGTAGTTCGAAATAGAAATTTTGTCATTATTTAATTTAATTTATTCAGCTTAATGTATATTATTTATACTTTTATTGAAGTTTTTAAATACGTATAAAAAGTATAAGTCAAAGCTTATTGAAGGTTTGTGTGCAACACAAAAACATCTTAACTTGTTACATACTCAAAAAGGGTACATGAAGGAGAAAATTAAGACCAAATATCTTTTCCCATTTAGGGCAATAAAAATGAACCAAAATTAAACACATATTTTATTGAAAGAAAATGGTAATATAAGTGATAGGGATGTCAATAGGACCAAAAAAAATATTGGCCCTACCCTATCTTATTATGCCCGGCCTGCCCCATTTATATTAATTTCTCCTTTTCATTTTTCACCTTACAATGTGATATTTAATTTAAAACCTTACCTAGTATATTTCTAGGCTCATTCTTGAATTTACATGAGTCAAATGATACTTCTAATACAATCATTCATATTCTTCTAAAAAATATTATGTAGTAATTCGACTTTTGATCTGTCTTGTCTTGTCCTGTCCTACCCTAATTCACTAAAAACTATAACAATAATATTTTATCATGCTTCACCCTACCTTACCCTAATAAAATTAAGTGATGAATGATGACAATTGCAAAGACACAATCACCCACTACTATAATACTTTAAACACTGCTCCCACAACCCATAACGCATAACCCCACCAAATTTGGTATGTGGAATCCTATGTGGCACTAACTCATTGGTCCATTTTGTAGACCCCCTATATATTTTTGTTCTCATATTAGAAGAATCTTTAACAATAGCCCAGCCTCAAAAAGAATCTACAATTGAATCTAACAAAAAGTACCCACCACTCAATCATGCAAAGTGATGAATAGTGTAATGCATTATTATTATTATTATTATTTTACCAAATACTTTTAACATTTCATCAAGAAAAAAGAAATGGGAAACAGATCGATTGCAACCTAATGTTTTCTTCTGCCCCACTTGCAAAATTTTCTTAACGCCAAGGTTTGGTTATTACATTAATTTTAGTCAAAAGTTGTGAAAATTTCCCTGACTAGATTTAGAATTTGAAGTTTATCATATAAATTTATATTATTCCTAAATTATAATTTCAAGTTTAAAATTGTTAAAATTTTAATGAATTTGCACACATACATATATGTTCTACATTATAAATAATGAGTTTGGATGAATCTACTGTTTGGAAGAGCCCCTATTGATGCAGGACCGTCTCAATAAGGTTGGAAGTCTAAAATCAAACTTCATAAATAAATTTTAATTTTTTTTCAAGTTGCCATATAAATTGAATAATAATAATAATAATATACTCCGTGTAATTCGAAAGTGATTTAAAAAAAGGATAGGATATACGCAAATTTTATAAAGTAAGAAGATAAACAATGTAAATTTTCAATGAGAAAATGTAAATATAAAGTTAGAATAATAACATGACTCAAGAATTGAAAAGGTTGATACAACGATATCGAAATAGTATTGCGATGAATTTTATAAGTTGATATAATGATATTTAATTGACTTGTTATAATGCTTGAAATTTGAAGAAGACACCAAAAGGCAAATTGATTTTTTGTGAACAAACAACAATATATTTTCAATAATACAAAAGATTTGATTGTTTAGGAGACTTCAGAATATTTAATAATAAGAGAATAAAAATAGTGAAAGGGGATAGAAAATAAAATTGTGGGTTCATGTCAATCATGAGTATATAAATGAGAAAACAACTTAGATAGCCACATAAGAAAAGATATAAAATTACCTAAAAAGTATTTTATTTCTCAATTATTACAATAATCTCCACATTAAATAAGACAAAAAGTTATTATTTTTCTACCCAAGAATTTCTTTTTAAATGAGATTTTATACGGAGAGAGAAAGAAAGAGAGAGAACACAACTTTAAAGAAAAATTTGGCCATAAGTCATTGCTTTAATGGCCTTATAATCGAGTTGGTCCTGCCTCGGTGTACTTCACCCCTTGACACCTTGCAGAAGAAAAAAAAACCATGGAGCTCGAAATCCATGTTATACTATTGATCAATGAATTCACTCACGGTTTATGAACTGATACACCAACTTCATCCACCATATGATGCTTGCTTCTAGCTACTTAACTATTTTCATTTTTGTGTTTAGTAAATATTGACAAGAAATTAATTACTACTCTTTCTGTCTCTAATTATTTGTTCTTTTTTGAATTGACATACTTATTGAGAAAACAATTATTGACATAGTGAATTTACCATTTTAACCCTATTAATTATGAAGTGGATGAATTAAAAATTTAAGATTTTTATGAAGTTCTACCTTTTTCAAAGTAATTAACCGAGGGTATAATAGATAAGAAAAAAATATCCTTTATTAATTTGTCAAAATAGACAAGTAAAAAAATAAACAAGCAATTAGGGACATGCAGGAAATACATTCGTCATTTTTCACTTTCAAAAAGGTCTAATAAACCAATATTGGACTAATAACTTTGAGTGTTTCCTATTCCGGCGACTAAGACACGTACGGTTCCCCTTATTCACTTCTTCTTTAAGCAAAAAAATATTTAAAAAAAAAAGAAAAAGAAAAGAAAGGGAAAACCACTCTTTCTCCTTGATAATATTTAAGAAAATAAACTAAACATTAACTTACTATTTATTCATCTTCTCCAAAACATTACATTTGATCTGAGGGAGTTTTGCATAATTATCAAACCCCTTCTTCATATTTGAAGAATGGAAACCATTCCTTGATATATTATGAATAGAGATGAAGAAAATGAGCAGTATGTAAGTCATATTGTATGAGGGATAGTAATATAGTATTCCTCCAAAAATAATTAAGCCCCTACACTATACAACAATACAACACGTTTGGGTGGGACGCAGTGGTGAGATTGTTCTATCCTTAATCAGAGGTCTCAAGTTTGAATCCTAAATATGAAGAAAATCTTGTTCGAAGTGTCACCCTCAAATGGACCCTGCAGTATGCGATCTAAATTTAATCGAAACTCCAAATCAAATTCCAAACACCAAATGAGAAAAATATATATATGTTTGGGTGGGTGGGGGTTGAAATGTGTAGTCAGACTTCTTCCTGTAAGCTATACAAATTAAATATATGAGAAACAACATCATAAATAATATCTCATCCTTCTTAATCCCCTGAAATATCCTTCCATTGCTTCCAAATGGACTCATTCTTAGAATAATCAAAGAAACTCCATTTAATCCAGTTGTAATTTTATACCGATTCTCCTAATTATGGCTTATAAATGATAGCTTTGTCAGCAATAATTAATTCCAGTTTTATGTGTCACATACATCTATAATATATCTGACAACTTCAATTCATGGAAAGACAATAACAGAGAGATCATCAATAAGAAAACCATAAAAAGAGCACATAGAATTGAATAACTGCCTGCACACATAATAATATATATATATATACTATTCAAATATACAATTGAGGAGGACATCAAAAGAATATGGAATATCTATTCTCACGAGAAAAAGCTCATTAGAGTGAAGGAAAAAATTGAGACAAATTAACTTTTTTACTATCAAAAAATTGAATGAACAAAAAGAAGTGAGGTATGTCCATTAATTCTTTTTTGGTGAATAAATTATTTTAGTAAGAAAAACTTGAATGCCATTGAAAACAGGTGGAAGGAAACACGGCTTGAATGAGCGCATCTTTTAGATATTCCGTCTATTTTGATGGCAAAAAAAAGAATATGTTAATTTTAGGGTTTAGGACCAAAGTGATCACATTTTATGATACATAAAGGACTATTTCCATCAAGTTCATATATTAAGGACCAAGTGAAATTAACGCCCATACATTAAGGATTATTTTGATCATTTTCTCAAAAAATGAAACCTGGTTGAGTAAATTGATTAGTTATAGGATTAGCTTTGCACTTTCCAAATAGTTCAAAGGACTTGCCATGTAATTTTGCAATTTCATTCCATTCAGAAATTAGAACTGAGTCCTGCCGAACTCTCTCAAGCAAAATCCCTTCGAAAAAGTATACTGAAAAATGATAGCCACACGCAATCTCAAAGATTCAACAAAATTTGAATTATAGCAAATAAAGAGTTTCCTCTTCTTGATTCTGCGCTCCTTGAATCTGTTTAGTGAAGTTTTTACGACATATTTTATGTGCTTATATACAGTAAGACTCATGAACATTTAGTTGAATTCATGTTAGTTTTGTTTATAACTGTTTTTCTTCATCTGGGTGTCTCTGTTTATAGTCTTTTTCTGCTTCTCAACCTTTTTTTTTTCAATTCTGAACTAGTTAAGGTTTTTTGGGTTTTTGTTGGTTATGTGTAAATATCAGAGCTTGACTTATGGGAACACTAGAATTGTTGTTAAATGACCTATTTCATTTTGTTTTTTTTTTTCTGAAATGTGAAGCTCTCTCTTTATTTGACTGCAGGGTTTATCGGAAACAACCTCTCTACTACTGTAAGGTCTATGTACACTCTACCCTCCACAAAGCCGACTTGTGGGATTACATTAGGTATGTTGTTGTTGTTGAAATGTGAAGCTCTTAATTTTTGGTAATATTTGTTTGTTCTATAAGGAGAACTCATAAAACAGGGTGGTTCAGTAAAAAGAGGTTTTGTGAATAAAAATTGTAATCTCTCTTTCTCTCCCATTTTGATGGACCTAATTTGATTTTATTTTCTGCAAGATTGTAGACTATTGTAAATTAATGTAAATAAATATACTACAACTATGCCATTAAATTTTGATATGACCACTTATCAACTAGCTTCCTATTTTTCACATCTTGAATTTCGATTGCAAGTTCAATAAAAATACATAGCTACAATGCTCTGCAGATATAAGAAACAATAAAAGATAAAATCAATGCAAGCATCTTAGTCTTAAGATCTTTGGAAATCAACTCAGGTCGATTAGAGGGGGATGAATTTAGGCACTTTTAAAATCTTGTTGTAATTCCTTACCATGTTTTTTGAGCTTGTGAAGGTCGTCTCCTACTCTCCGCGTGATATGTTAAATATTAATACTTCTGCATTTTAATGACGAGAAGAATGTTAATGGTTCATTAATGCTTAACCGTATCAGGCATTGAATGTTTGGGAACTGCTTTGTAACTTGAAGCTTTTAGGGGGACTAAGAGTAGGCTCTTGGTCCCCTGCAATTATGTTGAATATCAAGTGAAGACTCATAATATGGAGATAATGCCTGCTAAGCTTTATAGCCCCTTTCTGGGGCTTCCACTTCAATGCAATCTGAACAGAAGGAGAAGGGGAAATTATATTAGTGGAGTAAGATCATTAAGAAGAGATGTTTGCAAGTGCAAATATTCAAAGAAAGGTGACTGGATAACTCAAGGGGTCAAATTTACCCATTTTTGTGGAAGAAATGTGGAGCTGTTATGGAAGAGTTTTGCATTGAGAAGTGGCACATTAATATGCTCTGTGAGAGAGCCACTAGCTCGAAGTAAGGGCTTGGTGAAATCACTAGTTCCAGTTTGGGAAGAAGGGTTATTCTTTTTCCGTTGTTCAGTCTTTTGTGCTGTAATATCTGGGGTGTGTTTACTTCTATGGTATGGCCAGTTGAAAGCAAAGAGTTATATTGAAGCAAAGCTTTTGCCTTCCGTATGTGCATTATTGAGTGATTATGTTCAACGCGAACTTGATTTTGGTAGGGTTCGAAGAATATCACCTTTAAGTATTACATTAGAGTCATGCTCTATTGGTCCTCATAGTGAAGAGTTCTCCTGTGGGGAATTACCAACTGTTAAGCTGCGAATTCTTCCTTTTTCGAGTCTGAGTAGGGGAAAGATTGTGATTGATGCGGTCCTGTCAAATCCAAGTATTCTGGTAGCGCAAAAGCAAAACTATACATGGCTTGGGCTTCCCTTTTCTGAAGACAATCCGCTGAGCCGCTTGTCAGCTGAAGAAGGCATTGATTTGCGGACAAAAATAAGGAGGATTGCCAGAGAGGAAGCAGCTACTCGCTGGGCCAGGGAGAGAGATGTTGCAGCAAGGGAAGCAGCAGAGAGGGGTTATGTTCTTCCTGAAGGAAATTCTTTTCTGTTAGATGACGACTTCTCAAAGAATGCTGCAAGTTCTCTTGCAAGGATAGTCACTTCAGAGTCCTTCTTTTGTATGGATGAGAAACTGCACTGGAGAGATCAGCATCACATGGATTTAGGAGGGGAGTATGATTTGAAGCATGCAGATTTAGAGAAAACATTTGGTGCCAAAGTTTCTTCTTCGGGGACTAAGTTTTGGTCTAAAATCATACCAGGCTCGTTAAGACAGAGATTCAAGAAGGCTAATGACAGAGATTTATCTGCAGCTGGTATTGCATCTAGAAGAAGAATTCTTGAGCGTAGTGCATCAGCAGCCTGTTTGTATTTCAAGGAAATTGCAAATCTCAGTGTCTGTCGTCCACCATCTGAGGCTTATGATATTGCAAATCCTGCTGTTTTTCCAGTCAAAAGCGAGGTTGATACCTTACCCTCTGTTTCTTCACCAACAATATCTGAAGAAGTTGTAAACTCTGTAGATAATTCTGAGGGGAACTTATTTACCAGCAATGCAAAATCTAAGGTGTCCGATTGTGGTTCTTCTACTGAAGGAATCTCAGACCTAGTAGAAAGATGCCAGCTTGATCTTATGTGTAAGAAAATGTTGGGTACATATCCATTGCCTGTAGATAAATGTGATAATGATTGCATCAAAAGTTTAAACGTTATACGTGATCCATTTCTGTTTACTTTGGTTAGACTTCGTAAAGCTTTAAGTCTCAGTGAAAAAATATCCTCCACGAATGTCCTGGGGATTAGAACAACTGATGGGCCTGGAGTAAGTAGTGAAGAAATTGCAGCTGATGTCATGAGTACAGGTGCCAATAGCAGAGATGATTCACATAGATTTGAGCAGCAGGCTCAACAGTCTCATTGGGGGATTTCAGATATTAGACAAGGCCATACCTCTTTTGGTTCTGGAGTTACAGTGCTTGAGCCATTGCCTTTGCACCATCCATCAAAAACTCTACAGTCCTGGAGCCCAAAGTCAGCTTTATGTTCTTTTGTGAAGGATCTAGGTCAGCTCGGGGCTGATTCAATTGCAAAGCTGAAAAGGTTGAAGCTCGAGATGAGTCCAACAGTGGAGGATATTGTTGCTGAACTTGTTGATGGGGATGAAGGAAACCATGTCTCCAGTATTGAAAAGATGGTTCCGGTAATCCTGGATTCTGTACATTTCAGTGGAGGCTCATTGATGTTGCTTGCATATGGTGATTCAGAGCCAAGGTAAACTTCAAACCAGCTAAAAAGTTTTCGAACCTGTCCAAAAAATAATTTTCTTGAAAATTCCTTTTAATTTTAAAATTCGTCCTTTTAATAATTCCTTCTCATTCTCGCTCTCTCTCTCTCTCTTACTCATTCTCCACCAAGTATAGTTGGTTGATATGGATGTTTATCCTCATCTGTCTTGATTTGTTTGCACAGAATTTTTTTTTTGTTAATGGGAAATATTAGATAGCTTTTAGTTACCTTTTTTTAAATTGCCAAATGGCCTTGTTGAAATGCTGTGGTGAGGGGAGATACATTCTTGATTGTGCATGTTCTGCTACTGGAGTTATCTTAATCCCAATCTTTTCCTCGTTCTTAGGTTTATTTCATGCTGGTCTATGCATTTAGTATTATCTTTGTCTGTCTTTATAGAGAGATGGAAAATGTCACGGGGCATGTTAAGTTTCAAAACCACTATGGACGCGTGCATGTACAGCTAGATGGTAATTGTAAGATGTGGCGATCGGACATCAGATCTGACAATGGTGGCTGGTTATCAACAGATGTTTATGTTGATATTACTGAGCAGAAATGGCATGCGAATCTGAAGATTGTGAACCTCTTTGTTCCGGTAAGGTGCATTGCCATGTTACTTGATTTGTGAAATTTGAAAGATCCAAAAGAGTTATTCCACAACGAGACTGCAAAAAGGCTTGATACTTTTTACTGTTTTATGCGTCATGTATTGCTTTATTTCTTGGATGCAGCTTTTTGAGAGGATTTTGGAAATTCCAATCATATGGTCCAAAGGAAGAGCTACTGGCGAGGTGCTGCCCTAACTCTGCATGTGTTCTGTAAACCTTTTCAGTTCTTTAACAGTTCATGTTATCTCAATTGTTGGATGAGTTGATTATGTTAGGTTAGTGGTTAGATTGGAACTAGCCACACTAGCGACATGTGTATGCATCACTGCATCGCTCAAAGAGTGAATTGTGTATACTATTTGAAGTATCTATAAATTAACGTAGATGTAAAACACTTGTTTTGATGCTTCTCTCAATTTCTTCTCTCATTTCTCACAAAAAATGTAATAAAAAAAAATCCAGTAATGAAGGTTCTCAATAGTGCATGCCAGTCACGTAAAGATTAATTAACACTATTGTAAAGCATTTGACCATTGATATAGGAGTGGAACTTTTCTTCACTAAACTAAAACTGGATGCATATGTCACGTATCCCATAAAACTCAAGCCGGCCACATACTTCACATATCCCAAAATACTAAAGCTGGACGCATACTGTTGTCCTGATATTCCTCGTGTTATTATAATGCTAAATTTTGAATCTGTATATTGGGGTTGTTTTTGTTGATTTCTTCCATCAGATCCAAATATTTGCATGTGCAATTATTTGTAAATTCTGTATATTTCCTTTTGCATGTTAACATTGGATATGGTTGACATTTATCCTCTGCAGAAGATCATATGTTCTACTAATTTTATGTCAGAACAACTACTTAGTATTGACTTTGCAAACACTTGTTGAAAGGTGCACATGTGCATGGAAAAGGGGGAAAGTTTTCCAAATCTTCATGGACAGCTTGATGTAACAGGGTTGGCATTTCAAATATATGATGCTCCTTCTGGATTTTGGGTAAGCTGTCTTTCGGCATTGGAGTCATTGAACCAAGCAATTTTTATGATCTCCCTCACAGTTCATACTCTTATCCGTCTATTATTTGTGCTGAGTTGTCTGCTACTGCACTTACAAGTAGCATAAGTAATTTTAGGTATTTTCTTCTTGTAATTTGTGAATCGTGTGGATCTTTTTGTTCTTGAGTAGCTTTATAGAAGTGTCGAGTTTTCATAGCCCTACATGCTCTAAGACAAACACATATGTTTGGTGAGGTGTGTTGAACTGTTGATGACCCATTTAAAGTTCTGACGGTTGATGCCCTTGTGCATTTTTATCACTTTCCTTCTCTTTTGTAGGACATGTCTGCCAGTTTATGTTTTCGTGCTCAACGTATATTCTTGCACAATACCAGTGGTTGGTTTGGTGATGTTCCTTTAGAAGCTTCTGGAGATTTTGGCATCAATCCAGAGGAAGGAGAATTCCATCTTATGTGTCAGGTATACTATCTGGGCTTCTTTTGCAAATAGCTACTAGGAACCATGTCTAGTTTAATTTTGAACAATATTGAGGTTTTTAAGTAGATAAATCCAAGTGGTGTTTGAATTATCTTCTGTCGCCAAGTTTAAATGTTAGATCTATTTATATGAGATACTATGAGAATCTTTGACATCCATCCTGTTTAGCAGGGGAGGAAATTTGGTCTTTTTGTTTCCAGGTGGGCTTAATAGTATGGGTGGACCCATGTTGAGCAATGGGTTTAGCTGAATCGTTGTTTCAAAAGAAGAAAAGAAAAGAGTTTTAGGAATGTTCAGCTTTATTTTTTTATTTTTTTTCAATTTTTTTTAAAAAAGGTTTAAATAGTTTTTAGACATGTAGGAAAGGATGTATAGTTGCTGGAATGGAATCTCCATACTTATCCTAATTGATACAAATAATATTCTCCTATAGATGCCATGATAGATTTTTTGGGCTCTTTACACTTACAGCAGTGATGATCTGCTCCCTTTGTATGTAAGATGTTCTTTCCCAAGCAGTCATGTAGTGTTCACAAATGTTTGTCTTAGCTTTAGAAGTGTTACCAATAAGTATTTGTAACAGTTGTGACGGGAATATGAAAGGTGGGTAATGGCTTGACTGGTAGTCTTTCTCTTCTCTTCTTCAACTTTCATATAGTTCTGATTTTGTATTGTCACTTTTTTCAGGTTCCATCTGTTGAAGTGAATGCCTTAATGAAAACATTCAAGATGAAGCCCTTATTGTTTCCGGTTTGTTTTTATTCACCTTCCACGGTTGCATATTTGCATCTATATTGAGCCCTTGAAGCCTAAATTTTTTTGGGCCGCAATTCTTCTTATAAATTTACATTTTATATCTCTAGGCTAGTAACCCTGGTATTGGGTTGCCTAGGTATTAATTACGAGCCCCTTCCTATTCCAAACTTCATTGTCTGAACTAGAGATTGATCTTCGTTTGTCGTCATCCAATTAATATCTACTCTAGTAACAGGCAGCAAATAAATTAAATGTCATTCATTGCCCACCGCAAGTTAAATTTCACAGTACTTTTCTCTACTGTCATGAATACTCCAAAAATGAAAGGAACTGTGATCTGACTAGCCATTATATTCTTTGCAAAATAAAGAGCAATATGGAGCTCCACAGTTATATATATTTTACCTTACATAAACTGTACTTTTTAGCCATGTCTAATTCCTATATTTATAGAACTTGTTCTCTTAAAAAACCCAAAAATATCCCTTCTTTATAAGTATCTCCAGTGTTTGATTAAGGAGTAATAATCTCTCATCTGGGGCTTTTGCGTTGTAAAATGCAATGTGCTTCAAAGATGTTCTGTCTTTGTAGACTTGGTGTATTTGGGTTGGAACCTAAAACAACTATTATCTGGGATGTGCTTTTAGTGTTGCAGGCTGAACTGAGAAATGTACTAGAGAGTAACTTAATGCTTAATGTGCCATGACAGAATGAAGCTATTAATAGACCTTTGTTTATCAGAATGTTTCTCCTAATCCAAGGAATTTTAACAGGGTATGAAATTGTATTGAGGGAAAGAAAATCCTTTGAAGTTACTGGTGGGGTTTATAGTATGCACACTCTTTTAGATGGTCCAACACTTGATCATGTTTTAGTTAATGACATGTTACTTGTTAGAATATAAATAGGATTGTATAAACCTATTCCTATTCTAATAAGATTGTGTAAACCTATTCCTATTCTTATAGGATTGTATAAACCTATTTATATTCTAACACTCCCCCTCAATCTAGTGCATACAATTCATGTACCTAGCTTGTTAGATATGTAATTAATACGAGGACCAATGAGGGGCTTGGTGAGATATCTGCAAGTTGATCAGTCGACTTCACAAAATTGACCGTCAATCTCAATGTGTACTGAATTTGATGCATAATGTCGATAAAACACAGAGTGATAAAATTACAGTGTTGAACTTCCCAAACCAAACTTGCAAAGACTGTTTCAGACCATAGAGTGACTCACATAATCGACATACAAGGCTACTAAACTCCCCCTGAGCAACAAAGTGCTCAAAATCTAGTATAAAGTATATGGATCATGTTGGAATCAATAGATGAGTCGATATTAAACAAGTCACCGAAAAACTGGCTGGAACATGCTCATATGCCGGAGTATTAGATTTAATGGCTAAAAGTGGTCACAATCTAAGAAATAAAATTATATAGGTAGGGTCGGAATGATGTCACGACCCAACTAGAAAATAGAAATTATATAGTTCGAATTGATGGAACGACCCCATTGAAAAAGAGAAATAATATGGGTAGGGTCGGAATGATGGCACGACCCTACTGGAAAAGAAAAATTATATAGGAAAGGTCGCATTGATGGAACGACCCCATTGAAAAAGAGAAATTATATGGGTAGGGTTGGAATGATGGCACAACCCTACGCAAATCAAATTTGAGGAGTCACCGGAAAGACGAATGGAACTATGCAAATCAAATCTGAGGAGTCACTGGGACAAATGATGCTATGCAACTCAAATATGAGAAAATAGTTCGGAAAAATCCACGGTACTACACAAATTAATATGAAAAGTAGTCCGGAGAGATGCATGGTGCTATGCAAATCAGATATGAGAAAATAGTCACATGAAAGATACATGGTGACCCAACTTTTGCTAACATAATCATTGGCTAGACGGGCAGCATATATGGGTGCCACCCGCCGGCAGCGGAAGCTCTTTGATTTTCTACCAAGATCGTAGAGGCTCTGATACCATGTTAGGACCGAAATAAGCAGGTGTAATGCAGAAGCTAGCAAAACAAACCTCGAAAGACCATGAGTAAAAAGTCAAACGAGAAACACACCAAAAGAGACAAAGATTTAACGTGGTTCGGTCAATCGACCTACGTCCACAAAGGAGATGAACAATCCACTATAAATATGAGAGTACAAATTATAGAGAGAAACAACCTCAATCAATTCACGCGGAATACAAGGAGGTACACGAAATTCTCCCCCATAACCGCAACTCTCAAAACCCTAGGAACAAGTCTATATTTATAGAGTCCTAAAACCTTTTCTACAAGAAAAGGACTAGTTAAAATATTAAAACCTTTTCCTAAAAGGAAAACCTATTTATGGTAATAAATCAGGGCAAATAAAACCCAACAAATCTCCCCCTTGGTCTGAATTTCTGACAAAATATATTTGTCCACCTTCTTCACACAATCTTTAGGATCTTGCATCTCTTCTCCATAATCTCCTCCATCAAATCTACGTCTCGACATAGAGAACCTCTTTGAAACAATTTCTTCAACAAAGATCTTAATTACTGTAAAAAAGGTTGCAGCTAGAACTATACCCGCCAAGATGAACACCCATCTCTAACATGGTTCCATCCTTGAACCATGGCTCTGATACCACTTGTTAGATATAGGAGAAGAATATTATTGAAATTGTTGTTGTGTCTACATTGTTACATAGAGACCCTTATTTATAGACACTAGAATACAGTCATTTACCAAATAGGAGGAATATGAATAGTAAATAGTATCCTACTTGGTTAAGGATTGTATTCTAGTGTCTATAAATAAGGGTCTCTATGTAACAATGTAGACACAACAACAATTTCAATAATATTCTTCTCCTATATTTCTCACATTACTCATTTATCAAAACACTATTTTGACTGAAGCTCTGCTCAACTAAATACAGAGCTTCATATTTGTCTGGTGAAACCCCTAGCCGATTTCATTATTTGCGACATTGGTTAGGGTTTTCACCATTAGTATGATAAATATGTGGCTGTGTCCACGTTTTCTGTTGCCAAATAATGTGCTTCATTACTCTATTAAGAGGACTACAAACATTCTTACAGGTCCTTTCCTACTGTAATGAAGCGGTCAACCATTTGTGATCAAATTATGAACTGTGTTATTGTTCTCTGTACCTGTTGCTTCATTTGCTCGGAGAATCTTTCTATTGTCTGCTGTTTTTTTCCTTTCAATCCTTCTTTGATTACACTTCTTTTGAGCCGAGGGTCTACTGGAAACAACCTCTCTACCCCACAAAGGTAGGGGTAAGGTCTGCATACATGCTACCCTCCCCAGACCCCACTTATGGAGTTACACTGGGTATGTTGTTATTATCGTTCTCTGTGATTTGTTGTTTCGTTTAAGATGGCACAATGATTCTGGCTACCCTTTGGCCTCTCTCTCCTTATTGATCTCAAAATCCGCTGATGATTTATTTCAGTTGGCTGGCTCGGTAACAGCTGTATTCAATTGTCAAGGTCCCTTGGATATGCCCATATTTGTGGGGAGTGCATTGGTGTCAAGGAAGATAGCCAATTTGGCCAATGAGTTCCCTAAATCTGCGGCATATGAAGCTGTGATTAATAACAAAGAGGCTGGTGCAGTGGCAGCAATTGATCGTGTTCCATTCTCCTACATTTCAGCCAACTTTACTTTCAACACGGATAACTGTGTAAGTAAAATCAGCTATAAATATTTCCGGTTTTTGAAATGTTTCTGTACTATGAATTTCATCATGTCTGCGGCAGGTGGCTGACTTGTACGGCATTAGAGCTAGCCTTATTGATGGCGGTGAAATTCGTGGTGCAGGAAATGCATGGATTTGCCCTGAGGTACGTGTATATAACTGAGATTATTCTTTGGCTTGAAGATCAAGTAAATATGATTATGTAATGGACCAAATATTCACAAAAATTGTCAAGTCACTAGATAAGAGATACACCATAATGAGTGTCTAAAGGAGAGAATTACTTGTCTCCAGAATATTTCAATTTTTAGGCTGCAAATATTAAACCAAAAAATTAGCCTGAACTTGCCACATGTAACTTTGGCCAGCTGCAGATGAATTTCTAAGGGATGTCTGCATTCAAGTCAAGTCTACAATTTTTAATCCAATAAGGTACCTAGTTATGCAGGTGTTGTGTTGATAGAATTGTCAGATGACTTTATTGTCAAGGAGGTGCTACATGATTCTTTTATATGGTCTTGGGCAATCCTGTTTTGGGTCCTGTAACTGTCTTTGTGAAAGATACTTGGTATCAGGTGGGATGATCAATCCTAGAGGATTTCAGAAAGAGATCCTTTTCTCATGTTATAGTCGGAGACTCAGAGTCTCAGCCCAGTAGATAATCAGTGGTTTTCAGATCACTTTACCTTTTTCGTCTTGAGAACATGGAAGAGTTACTTAGCATTCTAGGTTGGAAGTATATGCCAAGACCTTTAGGGGTCGTTTGGTTGGAAACAAGTTATCCCAGGATAAGTTATCCTGGAGTTAGCTATCCTGGGATAACTTATCCCACCATGTATATGGGATAACTTATCCCATCACTATGATAGAAATGGTGGGATAAGTTATCCCAAACATGACAACCAAACAAGATAAATTTTTTTTATCATCACTATTATTTTTAATCCCTCACACCAAACGACCCCTTAGAGTAAAACAAGTACTTGAGAGAAGTTTTGTGACAGATTATGACCATACTCATGATAGGTTCACACTTGCAATGATGGGTGAGCAAATCACACTGTCGGTAGGTAGTTTGGGTGGGAAGAAAGAAGTAGGAAAATGCTAGGATGTCTGGATCAGAGAATTTAGGGTTGATTCCCTTAGGCAGCCTTTTTCTTTTTGAAATTGGTAACATGTTTCATATATGTATGAACAACAGCACAGATATTATGCTGGCCACCAGTGTACATCCTTCGGAATAGCAAAATAAGTTCCTCCTAGACAAAAACTTACAGGGATTTTATGACCACTAACAGAATTTTCTTTCTACCAAAAAGAAAAAGCAATATACAATTCATCTTTATCTTCTGTATGGAGTTACCTGTACTCTCGGAACATCTGGAATTTCTTTCCTTTCGGCTTACAAACTGTTCATCCGATGAATGCTGAGATTTTTCTCCACCATTTCTTCTGCTAACATGCTGACACCACCTAAAACAGCCCTTCTTGATAAAGTAATAGTTTCATTCATAAGAAAGGGACAACCCTGTATACAATGTCTACAATCATAGAGGATTTTGGATAAAAATATAAGTTAGTCATCTATACTTGATAGGGGGCGCTCCAATGATGTTCAGGAAACAACCAGGTCTCACCAAGGCAGCTTCCTCATAGTAAGGATAGAAGTGTGAAACCGAGAACTCCTGTCGAATTGATCAAAAAGTTAATCTATGAAAGGTCTAAGAAGGAGACTGTTGATTTTGTAATAGCATAAAACAATAGGAGCTTTCTGAATAGGTCAAGAAGAAGTTCCAACAAATCCCTGACCAAACTAGTTTTCAAAGCAGATCGAAGGGTAGAATTAGTTATGGTAGAACAGGAATAAGAGTTAGAACATGAATAGGATTGTACATGGTATTTCTACATGGAAAAGGATTGTAATGTAGTGTCTATAAATAGGACTCAATGTAATAATGTATCTTAATAATATTTTGCCATGCTTTCTCACATCCCATGATAAAGAAATGAACCTTGTGCCTAATTCAACCCCAAAAACTAGCTCACTAGGGATGGATTTCCCAAGATCACAAGGAAACTTAAGTCCCATTATGCCATTGATGTGGGACTCGAACATCTCTACACGCTCATGATTGGACATCTGGAGGTGGACAATATAAATAGGGGGCTCAACATCGGGAACAATGAATTGGGATTGGCCTGGCTCTCATACCATGATAAAGAACTGAATCTTCGGCCTAACTCAACCCCAAAACCTAGCCATGAGGGGAGGAAAGACCATATAAGGAGGCCAAATTCCCATTATCCCACTGATGTGGGACACAAACAAGTTAGATAAAGTAAAAATGAGAATTGGTATATCATATATCCTCTTAATAACTAGATTATCCGTGAAAGACATGAATCGATCTCCATTTATCTATCTTCCGAGAGTGTGAATATGTGCATGTAGGAATCTGTCTTTCTTGGATGATGATTAATTTGCGAAGATATATGTTGATAAATAATAAATAGTTAAGTTGAGGGGATGCTATTGAGAATTGCAGTAAATTGTCTACTCTTTCCAAGTCAATATTTATTGATAAATCTTTTCAATATCCTCAACTGAATTTAACTAGTTACATGTTGTGTTATTTATTATCAAGGTTGTATTTGAGAAGTATCTTTACTTGCTTTCTGATCAGCTTGCCCCCAAAAAGTTCTCTTATCTGTTCACTCCATTCTTTTTAATGTTTAGTGTTTACACGGACCAAAGCTTTTGCTTTTTGGGATCAATGTTGAAAAATATAAGATCAACTAATTTAATATCTGAACTTGTAGTTTCCTGACAAATGCACAGAAGACAAGTATGAAGAAGGGCCCTTTTTTTATCGTTCAAATTATACAACACAAAAACATGCTTTGGACTGCCTTTGTACACCATATTAAATCTTAGAGAGCAGTAAATTACCTTGGATGTCCAACTTGTCAAATTCTATCATGTCCGTAGCCTTGGTGTTGACATTTTCAATTTTGCAGGGAGAGGCTGATGACACCGCAATGGATGTGAACTTCTCTGGTAATTTAAGCTTTGATAAGATCATGGATCGTTATCTACCTGGTTTGCTTCAGCTGATGCCTCTTAAATTGGGTCATTTAAATGGAGATACGAAGATTTCTGGGTCATTATTGAAACCGTAAGATTTCTAGACACATCTTTTCATGTGAAGATAGACGTAGCTCAATACAGAGGATCAAGAGTTGTATTTTGTCTTTGCATTTTTGGTGTAAAGAAAATTATGTAGATGAATAACTGTTGCCTTTCTGAAAATAGGGGATTTCTAGACACATCTTTCTTAATGGTGGTGTCTTAAGTCTTTAGATAGACAGTTCTGTGTTTACTTTCTGAATGGTAATAGTTTGTATTCTTAGCACATCTAGTATCTAGATTCTGCTGAGACCTTCAGATAAAAATCTCTCTCGCACCCAAGGGTGTGTCCTAGTGGTCATTGAAGTGGGTTGAGCATCATGAGGTTTCAGGTAAAAACACTAGGTGATTTCTTCCCTTCTATTCTAGTCTTGGTGGACAAAGTTACATGATATCTGTTGATAGTGGGAGGTGGCGGGTATCTTGTGGAATTATTCATGGTGCGCACAAGCTGATCCGGACACCACGGTTAATTAAAAAAAACTCTCCTGTCGTGCACCCGCAATCTTCAAGGAGTCCTCCTCTGGCTTCTTTTATTTTCCTGTCATTGAACCAAGGCTTAGTCTTTGCTCCATAAAGAAAATGATCAGCACCAATGGCATTTTACAGTTGAGCATAATCTGGAGAACCACAAGTGAAGTTTGGTGCATTATGTGCAAGAACAATTATGTCTATTCTCCATTTGCTCGTTTGCAAAAGAATTGTGAGGAAGATGATTTGGGCTGTTTGGTGTATCTTTTGTGATTTCAACATTCAGTCTGTGAATTTTTAAATGTTAATTGGGTCTATTGCAGAGGGGAAAGTTTGTCTAGCAAGGCGTTTCACTGCCTATTATGTGGTTGGGTAGCTAGCATTTTTGATTGGTTTCTCAGACTACATCATGGTTACCGAAGATTGGTTTCCGGGATAATAGCTTCCTTGTGGTGGGATTTTAGTGTCCCAAAAATGCAATGTCGTTTTCATGTTTTATCCCCTGCATTCTTCACACGTAAGCTGAGGATCCCGGCTCTGTTTATCTGATGTTAACATTTTTTCAGAGATGAGGATATCTAGTTTTCTGTACAACCTCTCTAGTTAATAAACTTTCTTTTCTTGGGAAAGAGTAGGTAATTTTCCCCTATCTGATGCTTTTATGTTTTTTAAGGAGGTTTCATTCCCCAGTAGTTCGACAAAATTTTATCATGATATTGGCTGATAGACCAATTTTCTGTTTGCAGACGGTTTGATATCAAATGGACTGCGCCCAAAGCTGAAGGATCACTCACAGATGCTCGTGGAGATATCATAATTTCGCATGATCAGATAACTGTTAATTCTTCATCAGTTGCTTTTGATTTGTATTCAAAAGTTCTGACCTCCTATCGTGATGATTACTTGTTAAACCTGAGAGATTATCACATGAACGCTCCCCTACCCTTTACTGTGGAAGGAGTTGAACTCGATCTGAGAATGCGCAGTTTTGAGTTTTTCAGTTCAGTCTCTTCATATGCTTTGGATTCTCCAAGACCCGTGCACCTGAAAGCTACTGGAAAGATAAAGTTTCAAGGAAAGGTTGTTAAAGCTTCTGGCATCACTGACCAGCATTTTGTGGATTCTGAAAAGACATCAGAAGATGCTCCAGTTGAATGTAATGAACCTACAGATACTCTTTCTGGTGATGTTTCAATCTCAGGCCTCAAACTCAATCAACTGATGCTGGCACCTCAGCTGGCTGGAGCATTGAGCATCACACCGGAGGGTCTTAAGGTATGCCCCACAAGTTTTCTCCTTATCATTTATACCCCAAGTTTATATTTGAAACTACATTTGAATATTCCTTGCTAACTTAGGCCTTAGCTCTTGTCTAAAGTTTTACCTACCTATATTATTGGCAGACAAGGTTGTTTTCATCTAAAGAATACATGGGATCTTTTAAATACCTGAGTTCATGGTTGAAAAGAGAATGCGTCCATTCAAAGAGGATGCAACCAAATAAGAAATTGTTACAAAAAGTGTACATCTTTCTATACACCTGTCCCTTTTTTCTTTTGGTTCCAAGGTTTTGTGTCTGGGGATTCTGTTAAAGAATCCTTCTCCTTGCTTGGTCGAATTTTGACTTGTCGGCTTGGCGTGCTTTAGTCTAGTTGTTTATTTGCTCATAATATTGTTCTCTTTTCCAACTTAATTGTCATCTCTACGAAAGGATATTATGGCATACATGCAGAATGACTGGCGTGAACCTTTTGTGACCACATGAATTCTTTGCATGCCACAAAATTTTCTATTGAATTCTTATTCCATCATCGCAGTGAAAGCAGTAGAGCTTTCTGTCCTTAAATTTACTAGAGTCGGAAGTCCTTTCCCACTCTGTTGAATGGTCTCACTCCTATTTTGTCCTTCTGTCAGCTACTTGTTAGTCTGTCAACTCTCCTCCTTCAAAAGTGTTGAGAATATAATTATATAATAAAAGTGTGCTCTCTCTAACAGCTTAAGCTTTTAGATGAGATGGTCACACACTTCAATATGGTATCAGAGCAGACAAAAGAGATCGAATCTCACCGCTACCCATATCAAAAAGAATTTCCATGTGCTTGGATAATGAAGAAAAAGAAAATCAGTTCTGCACGTGATGTGGCGTGTTGAGAATATAATTAAATAACAAAAGTGTGCTCTCTCTAACAACTTAAGTTTTTAGATGAGATGGTCACACACTTCAACAAAAAGATTGTTTGATTTCACAGTTATTCATCCATATAAGAGTATATTGTCTAATTTCTATTCATCTATATAAGGGTGATCTCTGGCGTTCAGAGAAAAACAACTTCTATTTTTATTGTTGAAAGGAATGGACACAAAAGTGCATCCTCCAGGGCCGGATGGATTCCCTATGTCCTTTTATTTGACTTTCTGGGAACTTGTAAAGGAGGACATCCTGAAGACTCTCCAATATTTTTATGAATATCAGAAGTTTGAGAAAAGCCTCAATGCAACATTCATAGCCTTAATCCCAAAGAAGGTTGGAGCTTCAGAGTTGAAAGATTTCAGACCTATAAGTCTCATAGGTGGAATATATAAGATTGTGGCAAAGATACTGGCTGAAAGACTCAAGAAGGTGGTCAACAATTTAGTTAACAAGCATCAGATGGCATTTATAAAAGGAAGACAGATCATGGATGCAGCCCTAATTGCTAGTGAGTGTGTGGACTCAAGACTTAAAGGGGTAGAAGCAGGTGTCATGTGTAAGCTAGACATAGAAAAAGCCTATGATCATGTCAACTGGAGATTCTTGTTAAATACTCTCAGTCAAATGGGTTTTGGTGAGAAATGGTTGAAATGGATTGACTTCTGCATTAAAACTGTCAAGTTCTCTGTTCTGGTGAATGGTGAACCTGTAGGTTTTTTTGGTTCTGAAAGGGGTCTTAGACAAGGTGACCCTCTGTCTCCTTTCCTGTTTATACTAGCAATGGAGGGATTTGATAGCATGATGAGGATAGCATTACAAAATAGATGGATTAAAGGGTTTGAGATAGGAAATAGCAGAGGGGAAATAATGGAGGTATGTCACCTACAGTATGCAGATGACACTGTGATATTTTGTGAGCCAAAGGTTGAACAAATAGGTTACATCAGAATGATTTTGACTATTTTTGAAGCTTTTTCTGGCTTGAAAGTTAACTGGGGAAAAACCAATTTGTACCCGATAAAAGAGGCACCAAATATCCAAGATCTGGCAATCATTTTAGGGTGCAAAGTTGAAAATATACCAACTACATACCTTGGTATGCCTCTGGGCAGTGAACACAAAGCAGGGGAAATTTGGGATGGAATATTAGAGAAAACTGAAAAAGGATTGGCTAGGTGGAAGGCACAGTACATATCACTAGGTGGGAGGCTCATCCTTATCAACTCTGTTCTTGATGCACTTCCTACGTATGTAATGTCTCTATTTCCCATACCTCCCAAAGTTGTGAAAAAGTTGGACAAACTTAGGAGGGATTTTCTGTGGCATGGCTGTAAAGAGGGCAAAGGATATAAACTAGTCAATTGGCAAACAACAATGCGCAGTAGAGAACAAGGTGGCTTGGGCATCAGAAATATGAGAGCACAGAACAATAGTTTATTGATGAAATGGCTCTGGAGATACAATAGGGAGGATCATGCATTATGGAGGGAGGTAATTAGACACAAGTTTGGTGAACTCAACCCATGGTGTACCAATGTGAGCACTGATACTTATGGAGTTGGAGTTTGGAAGACCATTAGAGCTCTATGGCCCAAACTGGAAGGGAACTTGCAGAAGAGAGTTGGAGATGGGAAAAGAATAAAGCTCTGGAAGGATGCTTGGAAGGAGCAAAGCCCATTAATGGAGATTTTTCCAGACCTGTTTATTCTAAGCAACAACCCAGATGGCACCATTTATGATATGTGGAGTGCACAGGGATGGAACTTATTCTTCAGGAGATTGCTAAATGACTGGGAGATCGATAGAGTAGCCGATTTGCTAAATAGGATTGAGGATTTCAATGGTACTACTGCTGAACCAGATACATTAAGATGGAAACACAACATCGATGGGCAATTCTCTGTTAAAAGGGTTTATAAAATGGAAGAAAGGGTACAATGTAGAGGGCAACCAAAAATATGGAAAAACTTAAGGAATAGTCCATCCCCAACTAAGGTAAAATGCTTTACTTGGCTGGTGGTTAAAAGAGCATGCCTGACACAAGAAGTTTTGAAGAAGAAAGGGGCCATCATAGTTTCCAGGTGCTTCTTATGCAATGAGACAAATGAAACAAACAATCATCTATTTTTGCACTGCACCTTTACAGCACAACTTTGGTCTCTATTTCTCAACATAACAAAGACAAGCTGGACTATGCCGGAGCATACTGCAGATTTGCTTAGTTGCTGGATGAAGAGAGGAGGCAACAAAAGTCAAAAGAAGTGGTGGAGGATCATCCCACAATGCATTTGGTGGACAGTTTGGAGAGAGAGAAATGGGAGGTGTTATGAAGATAGATCCAATTCCATCCAGAAAGTTAAATGGAATTGTATAATATCTTTCTACTTTTGGTGTAAAGAAGTAGGTTTAGAGGATATAGATCAGTTTGTAGATTTAGTAAGATCTCTGTAAGTATCTTGTTTTTTAGTTGCTGTTTTTTTTTTATCTAACACTTTTTGATGGTGTCCAGCATGTCCTTAATGCTGAGGAATACACATTTACCAGTTTCAAAAAAAAAAAAAAGTGCATCCTATGCCATAATTCTAAGTACCGCAAAAAACTAGTTTCTAGGTCGTGGCCCCCAAGGGTGTGGCCTAGTGGTTTGGAGACAGGTTAGGACAAATTGCAGTGTTGGGGAACTGCAAAGGGACTTTTAAAGTAAGTGCAACATATAGGAAGTTGAACACCTTGAACCACCCAATTATGCAGGCACCTAAATGGCCTTGGAAACACATTTGAAAGGCCAAGATCCCACACAAAGTGACTTGTTTTGTGTGGTTATTGGCTAAGGAAGTTGTGTTGACATAGGATAATTTGATGAAGAGGGGGATTACACTGTGTTGTAGATGTTTTTTTTGTGGGGAAACTGTAGAAACCGTCAATCACTAGTTCATCCAGTGCAAGGTCACTAGCCAATTGTGGAGTCTATTCCTAAGGTTCAAAAACATCTCATGGGCCATGCCTGGTAGAATTACAGAGGCCTTATACAGCTGGGAAGAAGCAGGATCACAAGCAAAGAATTGAAGCAATTGGAGAATCATTCCTGCTACTGTTTGGTGGACTATCTGGAAAGAGAGAACTCTTAGAGGTCATTTGGTGTGAAGGATAACACCAAATAGTCTCGGGATTAAATTATAGTGCCACTTAATTTGTTGTTTGGTTGGCAAGGTCAAGATAACTTTTCTCCGGGATTAATAATTAGTACCTAGAGAAGTTATCCCTGCCCTCGGGTGGTATATTAATCCCGGGATAAAGTAAGTAAATGCCAAAGATATCCCTTTAAACCGTTTTTATACATCATTTTCACATTCATGAAGAATAATTTTGTAAACAAACAACTTGTTCATAAAATTTATATCATTCATATTATTTTTAATACAACAAACCAAACACTCAATAAAAATAATCCCAGCATAACTTATCCCATCATAACTAATCCTAGCATAACTAATCCCATCATAACTTGTATTCAAACCAAACGACTCCTTAGAGTTTTTGAGAATAGGGAGAGTAATATGCAGCAAGTAAAAATGAATTGCATTCTAACTTTGTGTTTTTGGTGTAATTAGATCTACTCTAATGATTGTCTGTATCATTGATGTTTTAGACTCATTATAGGGATAAGATAGTGCCTTTAGAGTTCATTATGTAAATATGGTTTTCAGTACAACCCATGTACTGGTTTACAGAAATAGAAACAGTTACCAATCTCAATAAAAAAGGGTGTGGCCTAGTGGTAAATAAAGTGGATTGAGACTCATGAGGTTTTTGGTTCAATTCCAAGTTGAGGCAAAAATGCTAGGTGATTTTTTCCTGTTTGTCCAATCCTTTTTGGACAGAGTTACCCGGTACTTGTGTTGGTGGTGTAGCAGGTATTCCGTGGACTTATCGAGGTGCACACAAGCTAGCCCGGGCATTACAGTTATAAAAAGAGTTCTAGGCTGTGGTAGGTTGGTATCAATGTCCCAGAAAAATTATGTGTCTCGTGTTCCAATTTGATAATTAAGTCGCGGACTTGACGTATGGGCTCTCATTTTTTTTTATCAGAAATGACCAGTTGATAAGCTTATTTGCTGATGTCTTATTGGCCTTATTATCCCTCTTGTTTGATCAGGCAAAAATTATGGGGTTGTCAAGTTCCTTAGCATGGATGTTACTAATGCATAAAACCTTAGTTACTCCATAATAATGCTGCAGGAACTTTGACAAATGCTAGTCAATTATGATATTCTCTAAATATACAGATATATTGTTACCGTGCTCATAACAGCAAGATATTGGTGGCTAATCATGAGTGATTACCTGAACAAAGTGAGTATGTAGACTTTAAATGCATGAGCTAGTTAGAATGGGCTATGCTCTAGTCATAGACTTTTTTTTTGTGGGTTTGTTGGGGGGTGGGGGTGGGTGGTATTTGGCTCCTCATAGGTTGCTTTAGTTTTGTTAGAGTATCCCACATTGGTTGAGGGAATGGACCATTGTCTCCCTTTATGGTCTTGGACATTCCTCACCTCACGTGTTACCTTTTGAGGTTGAGTTAGTCCACGGTATGTTTTCTTTACAAATTCTAATAATTTGTACTCAATGAGATGAATTTTGTAGTGGGTATAAATTTTGATTCTATTTTTATAATCAGTTGGATGCCATGGGTAGACCAGATGAAAGTCTTAATCTGGAGGTCAGAGGACCATTTCATCCTCTATCTGAAGAGAATATGATCGGCAAAATGTTCTCGTTCTCCTTCCAGAAGGGACACTTAAAAGCTAATGTCTGCTACCGGCCGCTGCACTCAGCTAATTTAGAGGTACTTCCATTTATTCCATGTCTTGAATGATCATATAGATGCTTGATTAAATGACTTATACTGCATTTACTTGCTTACCAGGTGAGACATTTGCCTTTGGATGAATTGGAGCTGGCTTCGCTTCGTGGAACGATTCAAAGGGTAATCTGATTCAGAGGAAATAATTCTTCTTTGATTAACTCCTTGATCAGGAATCTTTGGTTTTCATACATGCATACTAAGGAATTTGAATTATTGCTTTTTATAGGTCTGGAAAAGAGAAGAAAAAGAGTATAAAATTTCTTTTTTCTTTTTGATAACAGTTAAAAAAGGAACTGTAGAAATTAAGCTGCTGAACTTTTGGGTGGAAATTATTTATGTTATGCCGTAGGTGTTGAGGCCTGAGGGATCTAATAGTGTTTGTCTGACTTTTCTGCTCATTGTTCTTCATCTCCTGGATCAGCTATTCTTACAGATTATACTAAGTGATTCAGAAGCCCCTCTATAAAAATTTGAAAAGATTCTTTATCCGAACCCATTTATTCAAATATTTTTCCATCCAATGTTTTCTATAATTATTCTATAGGATATGTTTGGATATTATATATTTATTTATAGAACATTGACTTACCCTATTAGGCATAGAGAAATGATTATTTACCATATTTTTGGTATCCAAAGATTTGTATACAAGGAGCTCATCTTGTATGTCATTTCAACAATAAGTTTGCTCTTCTATTTTCACATGGTATTAGAACCTTTATGATCTTGGTTAAGTCTCAAGTAGCTTTGGCCTACCAGTGGTTGGCCTTACGCCACCTGACAAACCAATTTTTTTCTTCTTTTCTCTTCCTTTTTATGGTACCGACACAACTCCTTGATAGGAGACCTAAGCCTACACCATATCCTTCCTCTATATGGTGACCATTGGGTCCTCTAGACTTGAAATTTTTGTCGTTGTCTTGCCTGTTAGAATAGGAATAAGAACAAGAATACTATATAGAATCCTACTTGGAAAAAAACTGTAATATAATGTCGATAAATAGGGTCTTAGTGTAATAATTCAGATACACAATTCAATAATAGTATTCAATAATAATTTTTTTGTAATAATTCAGATACACAATTCAATAATAGTTTTCTCCTTTATTTCTCACATGGTATCAGAGCTTTGGTGAGAACAATTGGAGAAAGAAAACAAAGTCACAGTCACCGTGCTTCAATTTTCCAGTGACTGTTTCTGTTAGTGTTGTGCGAAAACCAACACCACCGCAGTCTCCCATTCCAAACATGTTATTCAGTTTGGGAAAAGGCTCGTGCTTTCTACATTAATGACATATCTCGTTTCTGTGATGTGATATCTCGGATGACCAACTTAAAGAAATAATAAACCCGATATGTCTACTTACTTGGGACAAGTACAAGCCGTCATGGAGGAATTGGAAACATTGATGGCAGTCATTACGAACGTGGAAAAACAAGAGCATAGACAAGTTACAGTATTCAAAAAAATAAGGACCAAAAGTGATAGCTTATCCAATATTAATCTCCTCCCCCATGTCTTGGCTTCCACACTTCTTCTCTTCCTTCTGCCTAAGTGAATGTTACTGATTTAGTAATTTTTCTTTTATTGTTTATAGAAGCTTCTCCTTTTGAGTAATTATATTGTAAAGTCTTACTTTTACTCTCAGGCAGAAATTCAACTCAACTTTCAAAAAAGAAGAGGTCATGGGGTGTTGTCAGTACTCCGGCCAAAATTCAGTGGCTTGTTGGGTGAAGCTCTTGATGTTGCTGCCAGATGGAGTGGAGATGTTGTGAGTACCTCCTCTCTCTCTCTCTCTTTGTGGATAAGTGGGGATGTTGCAAGTGTATATGTTTTCACCTGTATCTTTGTTAATGTTATTTGGTCTTTTCTTGTGCTCGCATTTTTGCAGTATTAACACTACAATCAACTGAAGCATTTTTGCAGTATTAACACTACAATCAACTTTGAACTACTTTGAATTTTAAAAACCGCTGTTCTTATAACTGAGAAACAAAAAGGTATTTGCAAGAACAGAAAAGTTGTATTTATTGATCGTCCATTAAGCTTAATAGATCAGTTTGCAAAGCTGCTGGCTCTGTGATCCATATCACCCATCACCGACTGAAGTCTTTCCGTCAAAAAGCCCTTAGGTCTTTGATCTATTGGTAAGAGCGCAACAATGATGAGTTAGTTAGATGCACGCCACAGTTTTGAACCCCGGGGCATACAAAGGCCTAGTATTTAAGTGGAGATGGGTACATGGCAAGCCACAGCTTCGAAACATCCGCCGCTAGCATTCAAGGGGTTCTCAGTTATAAAAAAAAAATGTCAGGAAGTGTGGAATGTCAGTGTTAAAATGCGTAAAGTGTGTATTTGACATTAATGTTAAAATGCTAAGAGTGTGTATTTGGCATTAATGTTATAATGCTAAAATTGTGTATTTAACAATTAAATGTATTTGTCACAGTATTCTTGAAATTACCAAGTGTCATGCATATTTGGGAGGATGTTACATGCACTATTCTTTTCTTTGGTCTGTTTGATCGCAATTACCCAGGTGAACACATGCATCTTTAGTTTGTAAGGGTAAATGTGACATTATGACCTCTTATTGAGCAAGAAAAAAGGTATTTTGTGATGTTTGTCCATTCTTTATTTCAAGAAAGATTCCAAAGCTTTATCTTGTTGTGTCTTTTTCTCGATTTCTAAAACCACCTGAAGCACAACTATCTTTTGAAATTAACATTTTCTTATGAAATATAGAAAGAAGTTGATTTTCACTTCTCCGGCTATAATTTCTTGCCAGAGTCTTGGCTTGTCAAATGAGCTTTTTGTTCTTTACAAGTGAAAAATGGTGATATGTATTTTTCCTGGAGGCTTTTTTTACTTTTACTATTGTGGGTATTCCGATGTGATCTGTTGGTTCTTTTATGATACTATGCATTTTCTTATCAGGTTGTCAATAAAAAATCTATGGAAGTCTTGTAATGGTGGAAATGGGTTTCCAGTTTGAAAGAGCTCCAGAACTTCTTAGAGCATTTTCAAAGCTTTGCTTAGAACTTCAAGGAATGGATTTGATCAACCTTGTTCCTGCTTATTGATTCTTTGTTGAACTAATTGCTTGTTTCGAAGTAGGCCTTTGCACTTACCTTTCTCTTCCTCCTGTTCTTTTTATCAAGTAGTAAAATTTTATTAACAATGGGAAATTGTACCCATGTATACCAGGAGTATACCAAAAATTAGAAATCTTACAAAAGGATATGGGTTTCTATGAAGACACTCAATTTTCTATCCCTAGAAGAACCTCGTGGGTACACCAAAAAGAAATAAAGAGATAAGAGGCTATTCAACAAGTATACAAGGTCTTCTCCTTCTCCTATTCCGTAAAAAGCTCTTTTATCTCTATCTCCATACAGTCCATATAAGTGCTAATGAAGCAACATCTCAGCCCTGTGTCTTCTCTTCCATTTTCTACAAATCCAGCTAAAAAATACTCCCTCCGTTTCATAAAGAATGACCTGGTTTGACTTGGCACGGAGTTTAAGTAAATAAAGAAGACTTTTGAATCTTGTGGTCCTAAATTAAAGTTATGTCAAATGTACAAAATTGCCCTTAATCTTGTGGTCTTAAACATGCCACGTGGAAAGCAAAAAGTAAAATGTTACCAAAAAAGGAAAGAGGTCATTCTTTTTTAAACTGACTAAAAAGGAAAGGATGTCATTCTTTGTGAAACGGAGGGAGTACCTTTTTATTGTGCCTGACATCACTTATTGAAGACCAAACCAACATGATTTTCCCACCACAAGCGAAACACTATTTGACAATGTGATAGAAGATGATTCACATTGTCACCTGAACTTTTACGGATGAAGCACCAACTGACGTATGTAATTCTTCTCTTCCTCAAATTATCACCTATCAATATTACCCTTGAAGAAACCAAATGAAAAACCCTTTAAGGTGGCCCAGTGGTTTGGGCTTGGGACTTTCATGTTGGAGGTCTCAAGTTCGAAACCCCTTGCCAGCGAAAGCAAGGGGTTTGCTTTTTGGGTCGAGCTCGTCGCATCAGGCTTGCCTAGCGCGNGGCTTGGGACTTTCATGTTGGAGGTCTCAAGTTCGAAACCCCTTGCCAGCGAAAGCAAGGGGTTTGCTTTTTGGGTCGAGCTCGTCGCATCAGACTTGCCTAGCGCGGGTTACCTCTCCTATGTGGTTTGCGAGCTATTGCATAGGAGCAGGGGTTTTACCCTGTGCGCACCCAAAGGGTAGCGGCTGCAGGTTTCCCTTGTCATTAAAAAAAAAAAAAAAAAGAAACCAAATGAAAAAACACACCTTTCTCAATACCTTAGGGATTCATACCAACAAATATGGAAAAGTGAACTCCTCCCTGACCAAAACGTTTCTTATTATAGGACTTAAATGAAAAAATCCATGTTCCCCGCTCCCTATCTCCATACATCTTGACTAGCTTGTGTAGTAGCTTAATCATTCTTTAAAATTTTGTAACCTCTCAATCTTGCAAGTTCCTTCTAAGTCTCAAATCGCAATGAACTTCTTCACCTTGTAGCCTTTGTATATGTTAAAATGACATCTCGTTTTGGCATGAAATATTGTACGTATTTGGAAATGTGATATTTAAAACCTCAAACCATTGTTCCTGCACTACCTGTGTCTCCAAAAACTTACACTACTCCTGTTGCCCAGCCTGAAAGATAATCCCCGAAAATCTCGCTTCACCCTTTCAAGATATTCTTCCAAAGCTGTGACAACTTTGTCCTCCATCCCTATTCAACACCTGATATTTCTCCGCAATTAACTCCTCTGGAGAACATTCTCCTATACATCCACATTCATAGTAATGCTTTGTTAAAGACTTCTTTATCTCTAATCCCGAGTTCATCCCAACACTTTGCTATTGTGACAGTCTACCTAGTGAAACTTCCTCTCCCCACTTGAAGCATCCTATAAAAGATCCTTTTGAAATTTGTGAAGATATGACATTGAACCTAACTCAACCCCAAAAGTTAGCTCACGGAAAGGGGGGGGGGGTCCAACATCTTATAAGGAAACCACCTATTCGCTCAATCAATGCGGAACTTAACACTCCTCCACACGCCCGGGACTCAACTGAAGTGTGGTTTACGGGGTCCCAACATTGAGAAACATAACAACAAGTGCCAATAGGTCTGGCTCGGATCCCATGTGAAGATGACCCTTGGGCCTAAATCTATCCCGCAAGCTAGCTCATGAGAGGTGGATTGCCTAAGACCATATAAGGATATCACAACTCATTCCCTCAATCAATTTGGTACTTCACAAAACTTTTCCAGCTTTGGTGTAACACTGATTGGAGCATGCATCAAAGACATGAAGTATGCAGGATCCCCAAATGAGTAGTCTTTTTTAACACATCCTTTCTCCATTTGGATAAGTATTTCTTTTGTCAACCTGCAACTGCAAGTTTCTTATTTTTTTTTTTAGAATTGGTAACATACTGCAAGTTTCTTTTCTACCCTCTCAATCACCAGGTTCCATGATGTTGGTCCTTATTAAAAGCTCCTAGTTGCAGACCAAGATAAGTAGTAGGCATGCCCCCACTCTTGTTTTTGATAAAAGTAAATAAACTTTATTAATGTTTGGGCCAAAATGTACCCGTAGACAAGAAGTATACCCAAATGGTATGAAATCTACAAAAAGACATGTTTTTTTTTTATTGAAGACATCCAATCTTTTATATAACAAGGGACTTCATAGGTACACCAAAAGAAAACAAGGTGTAGAAGGCCACTCCTCAACTTAACAAATTCATTTTTAAGATTGATCCTATGCAAGGGATAGAAAGCTGTCACAACCTAGGGGTACCCCCTAGATGTAACATGGCGTACTCAACCCCAAAGGGGTCTCATACAAGCCCTTAGCATATCATAACATAAGATAATAGAAACGATGCGGAATTTAAAACTTTATCTATACAATCGAAGTCTTTTATATAAGCAAGCGGAAGTCTAAACTTGTCTCAATTGGCCATCTACTACAATCGAAGTATCAAATAGGGTCACAGCCTAACTTACAACATAGTTCTCAAATGGAAGTACAAGGAAAGAAACTAGAAAATCATCATCCGTCCTCGAACCATGAGGACTCACCAAAAGCAAGGAGAATGATCAATTCCAAGCTCTAGCCACAATGGGGACCATTTTGAGAACCGGACCCTACACTTGGGAAAAATATAGGAAAATATGGGTTAGTACAAAAATGCACTAAAAATGATAGTCATGCATAAAATCATGAAAACATGATAAAAAGGACATTTTTGTTGAAAAGTATGCCCTTTACCAAGTTTAAGAATCATTGTGAGGATTAGTGTAAAAGCACAAGTCATAAGCATATTCAACATATAGATCATCATAGCATAATGGAGACATACCATAAGTACCCTCAAAGTCTACTTGTGCAATGCATGAGTAAGATCCCATAATCCCACCCATGCTAAGTAAAGCTTCTTGAGTAACCATAGTTAATAATTCATGTTCTTGTCATAAGTGGGAATAAGCCTTAACCGACATAGACCATGTGAGCTAAACATGGAATCCAGTGTCATGCCTCACACCGAAAAGAGGTGTCCTACTTGCCTAAGGTAGAACTAAGGTTTGCTAGCTTAGATGGATCCACTAGCTAAAGACCTATATGGGCACATAGTTATGGGATAGGGAGATTGCTACTAGAAATCCGGACTTAACTGAGGTAGAAGGTTTCCATCTCATGAGATATGTTTTGGGAACCCGGACTTAACAGCCGTAGAAGGAACCTATTTTGGAAAGCCGGACTCACTGAGGTACAAGCTTCCATCTCATACACTCTATCCACTCGGTGCTAAGCATAATTCCCATTAAGTTCGTATTAAGTTTTGACGTTAAGTTCATATTTATGGAAGAATGTCTTAACACTCAATCCAACATAGTTCATGAGATAGCTCATAGATTCAATAGGTGAGAATAACTTTTCAACCTTAGAATCATCATATTGTGAGAAAACCTTTCACATCATGTTCATTATCATACATAAGTGTGTTCATGAGGATCACATTCCAACACAACAACAACTAGATCATAATCATATTCACTTTACTCTCAAAGTGTTCTCATATCATATACAAACCCTCGTAATCATGCATAATTCTCCTATATTGCCCTTCAAGGAACATAAATCATAATTCATCAACACATCTAGAATTACTACATTAGACATGGATGACAACATAATTCAAGTAGTTCAAGTACTACATGCATAATTCCATCATATTCTACTTGCATCAATCAATACTACCCACACTTTAAGATCCAAATTGAGAAAATAGGGGAATTCATCATAAAAACAGTAATAAATCATCAATTTGATCATACTATAAAGCAATTAAATCATTAGAATCGTTGTTAAAGTGAATCCATGACTTGGAGTAAAACCCTAGCTTTTTGGGGAAATTACAAGTTTTGAAATTGAGTTTGGAGGGACTCCATGGATGAAAACTATCCATGGATGAAGGACTACCATACCTTAGCTTTGATTCTCCGAAGAAATCGAGTTAAAAAGCCTTCTTCTTCAAACCCTAGCTTGATTTTCTTTTTCTTCTTCCTTGGAGTTCTAGAGAGAAGCTTTTTGAGGGAAATTGGTTTTGATTTGGGAATTTGGAAATTATGAGGAAGATGATTTAGTTTAGTGACTTAAAAACCTTATATAGGTGTTCTAATAATGTATAAAACGACGTCACTTAACCCCACTTAAAATAGGAAATCCCCATAATACCCCCAAGTGAAATTGCCTTTTGGCAGTTACAGGCCTCATCCACGACTGCACGACCACGGTCCGTGGATGGACTCACGTGGCGTGCTGTTCATCCGTGGTTTGAGGTCCTGTGGCTTGGTTTGCAGGCCTTGACCCACGACTTTCACTGACGGACCATGGTTGGACCCACGACCCGTTCTGGTGAAGTGTGGTCTGGGTTCAGGGGCTTGACCTACGCCCCTCATCCACGAGGCGTGGGCTGACCACTCCGTGGGTCACTTCCAGGCAGCCTCCAAGAGGCTTTTCCTTAAGGACCCATGGTTGGTCCTTGGGGTTTAAACCTTGGCGTTCAAACACGAAAACATAAATTTTAAGGTACGGGGAGGTACGTTCAAGGCTCTAACCCTAATGTCAAGATCTAGTTATTTTCTTCATTACGACAAGAAAATCAACTTTATTGTTGTGGAGTTCATAAGAAGGAAGACCTATAATAAAAGATTTTCAGAGCCATTTAAGATAAACCCAACACTATCACTTTCTAAAATTCTCTAGATGTAGGTATTTGTAACTGGGTGTTTAGGTAACCTTAAAAGCTAATCAAACTGGTTTATAAGCAGTTTTTAACTTATCTACGCGTTTGTCAGTACCAAAATTACTTATAAGCTAAAATCAACCAAAAGTCATAAGTTGGTTAGCCCTAACTAACGGCTTTTCAGCTACTAAGCCATTTTGATCTGACCAAGATTTTTATTGCTTTATCCCTAATATCTTTTAAAAAATTTAAAATACTCTTCCTAAAAAACTCCTAACTCCCTCCCTCATTCCTTTTTTATCGCTTGTTTTTCTCCTTGTGAAGATACTTATAATTTATAATTTTTATAAATAACTTTAATGACATTTATAACAAAACGCATCAGTTGCTTATTATCAATTTTTACACTTCTATTCAAAGATGTAACGGCTTAGTTATAAACCAGTTTTTACACTTGATATTTATCAACTGCTTTTAATCAGCTAATCCAAACAGGCTCTTACTATTCTTCCTCCTTTTTACTGTGGGTATACACGTAATTCTTCTGGTATCAAAATTCAGTCATGCATATTTGCTGCTTTAAATTTTTGTATCCAGTCTTTTTGACTGTTTCTAGTATGCTTATGCATAAGTATCCTTTATTTGCCTGGTAAATAGAACTAAAAGTCAGCTCAATGACTCATGGTCACTTCAGTTTTTTTCTTTAAGAAAGCTATTTCTGTATCAATTAGTAGTCGTGTAACATGAAACAACTTTATTTTAAGAAAGTTGTAAAGCTACTGAATTTCTTGTTAATACTCCACCTTTCATCCACACCATCAAACAGTTTGAATTGTTCCACCGCATAAAAGAATACTTCTCATATGCGCGAATGTGTTTTGATGACATCCATTAAATTCTGGCAAGCTTAGCTTTAGACAAGCTGAAACCACTCAATTGATAGGTCATAGGTGCTAAAGACTTTGAAGTAATCGTTTCATGTGATGTATAAAGCTTGAAGCATAGGAAATGCCTTGAATCATGGTGAGGCATATATTTAAGTGTTAGTTCATTGGGGCACTAACATATTACTCCATTTATCTCACTTTCCTTTTTAATCAGTCGCAAAAGAAAGTGACCTTTTGTATTTAGATACAATTCAACTTTACAAACCCTTAATGTGATGGTTTATAGCACACAAAATGTCTAAGCCTTGTTTTACACCACAAAATTTAAATTTCTTGCTTAATTTCCATGCCCAGTCAAATTGTGTCACATAAATTTGGATGGAGGGAGTACATTTTTTTGTTTTATTGCTCAAAAAAACGTTCAGTGACAACAGTAAATTGTTGGCTTTCTTCTGTTTAATTTATAAGAGGATAAATCTACTCAGTGTTGTAAAGTTGTGCTTTGTGGAATGTGTATTCCTATCTGCGTTTTTATACGGAGGGAAAATGATGAATCCACTATCTATTTCAGTACCATGATTTAGGTTTTCACAGTACCGAATTTTAATAATGTGATTAACATCCTAAACTATTTTCTCATGTTACCTTTTTTCTTAGATCACCATTGAGAAGTCCATTTTGGAGCAAAGCAATAGTAAGTATGAGCTTCAAGGTGAATATGTACTGCCAGGCACACGAGATCGGATGCCATCTGGCCAGGAGAGATGTAGTTTTTTTCACCGGGCAATGACTGGACGTCTGGGAAGTGTTATATCCTCCATGGGTAGATGGAGAATGAGGCTTGAGGTTCCAAGAGCTGAGATTGCTGAGATGCTTCCACTTGCAAGGCTTCTGTCTCGAAGTTCTGACCCTGTTGTTTTATCTAGGTCAAAGGTAGAATAAATAATGAAATAATAGAAGTATCTGTTTCTCATAAAGAAATAATAAAGAAGACAGGATTGGAGGGCGTGGGAATTGATTGTTGCAGAATGATTTCCACTAAATTCAAATTTTAACCCTCTTTTACTTGCTTGCAGGACCTTTTCATGCAAAGTTTGCAGTTAATCGGATTGTATACTGAAAGCCTCCAGAAGCTGCTTGAGGTACTTATTGATAAATTACCATGATAAATTCTGGAAAGTGGAAACCTCTGTTAGTTCTGCTATTCTTTGATTTCCAGTTAATGGAGATTATACTAAGATAAGCTCTACCATTTCTTGATGGCAACAAACATAGGAAATTCGGGGTCATTCTACTCTATCAGATGAAGTTATCCTTGAAGAGTTCAATCTTCCTGGTTTAGCTGAACTTAAGGGTCGCTGGAGTGGCTCTTTAGACGCAAGTGGTGGAGGAAATGGAGACACAATGGTAAAATAAGTCTACATTTCGGTCATGGTACTCCAATATGGAATACTCCTTGTCTTTGCATTGCTATATATTCTTACCCACCTTAATTAACGCCACAAACATCGTGATAATAGGTGCAATTCAGTCTCTTTCGAGAGTAATGTCTGCTAAAAGTTATTATGCTTTAGCATTTGATTTTGTTTTTAATTTTATGTTTGAGCTGGTTGTCTTTGTTGAATATTTTCTGGTCCATCCCTAATTTGCATGCGATTCTTGCTTCTTTATTTTGGTTCTGCACTTGTGACCACACCTCCCTATTTGCTGATTGTATTACATGCAAAGATTCCAACCTAATTGCCTACCACTTGATCTATTATTTACTAGGGTGGCTATGGACTCGATTCTTTGATGTGTCAATTTTTGAACTCATTCTTCTAGAAACAATGTGGGACCTCTGAGATATTTTCTTTAAAGTAGGATTGCAAAATGCAGGACATGTAGTTGATATGTAGCTATAGTTTTTTCAAATGATTTTAATGCCCTCAGATGTTTGTATAATAATCTTCCAGGTTGCTTCTTATTGCCTATTTTTTGTCCTGGTTTCTGTAATTTCTAGGCTGAGTTCGACTTTCATGGGGAGGAATGGGAATGGGGTACTTATAAGACTCAGCGTGTTCTGGCAGCTGGTGCATATAGCAATGATGATGGTTTGCGTCTTGAGAGAATCTTTATCCAAAAGGATAATGCCACAATACATGCAGATGGAACTCTGGTTGAGGCAAAGCCTAATCTACATTTTGCTGTTCTGAACTTTCCTGTTAGTTTAGTTCCTACATTGGTTCAGGTTATTGAATCAACTGCCACTGAAGCAGTTCATTCTTTGCGGCAATTTATGTCTCCAATCAGAGGCATATTGCATATGGAAGGGGATCTTAGAGGAAATCTTGCTAAACCAGAATGTGATGTACAAGTAAGGCTCCTAGATGGTGCCATTGGGGGTATTGACCTTGGTCGAGCTGAAATTGTTGCTTCACTAACTCCAACCAGCCGTTTCCTGTTCAATGCAAAATTTGAACCAATCATCCGAAATGGTCATGTACACATTCAAGGAAGTGTTCCTCTGACCTTTGTCCAAAATAATGTTTTGGAGGAAGATAATTCAGAAAGGGACAAAAGTGAATCATCCTGGATTCGTAGTTGGGGCACGGAGAAGAGCAAGGCACCTGTAGATGAAGCTAGTGATAAAAGAAGCTCCAGAGAGAGAAATGAGGAGGGTTGGGATACTCAGTTGGCTGAAAACCTTAAAGGGTTGAACTGGAACCTACTTGATGCCGGGGAAGTCAGGATCGATGCTGATATTAAAGACGCCGGCATGATGTTGTTGACGGCTTTGTCTCCATATGCAAACTGGCTCCAGGGAAATGCTGAAGTTGTGCTTCAGGTAGGTTCATTTAATTGTAAGATTACATGCAGAATGTCAAAGAAGTGTGAAGCATCCAGAGACTATTTCAAGTTGCGTAAAATTGATTTACAAAAAACAGGGGGAAAGAAAGAGGGAGAAAACAGGGAGTTGGTTTTTGCTTATGTATCTGTTTTCCTTTCTCTTAGTGCTGATGTATATCACTTCTTCAAACATACAGGTTAGAGGTACCGTTGAACAACCGGTACTCGATGGGTCTGCATCGTTCCATAGGGCTACTGTATCTTCACCTGTATTTCGTAAACCTCTAACCAACTTTGGCGGCTCAGTTCTAGTGAACTCAAACAGACTAAGTATTAGTTCCTTGGAAGGTAGAGTTAGCAGAAAAGGGAAACTTTCCGTGAAGGGAAATTTGCCACTCAGAACAGTTGAGGCATCTGATGGTGATAAAATTGATTTGAAATGTGAAGTACTGGAAGTACGAGCAAAGAATATCTTCAGGTATATTTTATATGCATTTATCTATAGAAAATATTTAAATGTGCAACTGTAAAAGATTCTGTGTATTCATCTGTCTCGGTATAATAACAAACATATTGGCAAGATGGAGTTGTTCGGGTGGTAAGCACCCCTCACTTCCAACCCTAAGGTTGTGAGTTCGAGTCACCAAGGGAGAAAAAAGGTGGGAACTCCTAGGGAGGGGTAAACATATCGTTAAAGCTGGTTGAGGCGCTGATTCCTTCTCTGATTTCTAAGACACATGGAGTTCTTTGTTCTTTTCCTGTTTCACCTTGTTAAAGAATACATTTGTCATGTTATGGCGCAAGCCTTGGAGGGGTGGATTGACACCCGGTGCTTTAACTTTGATCAAGCGCGAACCATCCTTAACATAATTTAGTAAACATAGTGCATCCATGAATTAGAAAACATAATGCTTTTCATAGAACACTTTTATTTTCATTAACCTTAAAACTACAACAACATACCAAGTATAATCTGACAAGTGGAGTCTGGGACGGTAGGTTGTATTTAGACCTTACCTCTACCTTTGTGGGGTAGAGAGGTTGTTTGTGATAGACCCTCGGCTACCTATTAACCTTCATAAAGTGCGACAACACCTCGGCTACCTATTAACCTTCTACCCTAATCCTCGTCCTTCAAACCTTCCTATCTAGAGTCATGTCCTCAGTAAGTTGTAGTTGTGTCATGTCCGGTCTAATCATCTCCCCCTAATTCTTTTTCAACCTGCCTCTACCTCTTCTAAGTCTTGCTACAACTAATCTCTTATACCTCTTTACTGTCCCATCCGCACACCTGCTTTTCACATGCCTGAACCATCTCAGCCTCATGTCCTCCTTCTTGTCCACCACAGAGGTCACTCCCACCTTACCCCGTATACCTTCGTTCTTAATCATATCTCTCCTAGTATCATAAACACCAGATGACCTTCATAAAAGGTAGGCAGAACATTGATGCAACACTTATAGCAAGTGAGTGTGTGGACACCAGAGTCAAAGGAGATGATCCAGGAATTATGTGCAAGCTGGACATAGAGAAGGCTTCTGATCATGTCAATTGGGGATTCCGAATTCTAAAACAGATGGGTTTTGGGGAGAAATGGCTGAAGTGGATCGACTATTGCATAAAAACGGTTAGGTTCTCCATGTTAGTGAATAGAGAACCTGCTGATTTTTTCCCATCAGAAAGAGGTCTAAGGCAGGGAGACCCACTCTCTCCTTTCCTTTTCATCCTAGCCATGGAGGGCTATAATAGTATGATGAGAGTAGTTATCCAAAACAATTGGTTAAAAGGCTTCAAGGTCAGCAACTCTTCAGGAAAGGAAATGCAGATAAAGCAGATGACACAATTATTTTCTGTGAAGTCAAGGCTGAATAGGTTGCCTTAATAAGAATGACCGGTGGTTTTTGAAGCAGTCTTTGGTTTATCAGTAAATTGGAGGAAAAACAACATCTTTCCAATTAAAGAAGTCCCTCAACTTCAGTGCCTGGCAAGGATATCGGGGTGTAAAGTAGAACAATTTTCCACTACTTACTTGGGCATGCCATTGGGGCACAAACATAAGGAGCTAGAAATTTGGGATGGCATAATTGAAAAGACAGAAAAAATTGGCCAATTGGAAAGCTCAGTGTATCTCTTTGGGAGGGAGAGTCACTTTAATAAACTTTGTGTTGGACTCTCTTCCAACTTATTTTTTTTTTTTTTTTGATAAGGTAACTTTATATTCACATCAAAACTCATCAGCGAAGCCTGATGAGGTGGGATTTACAGCCCCCAGGGGGTAATTTCAAAAGCCAAAAACTGGGCAAAACTTTACAATTGAGCTTTAAAATCCACTAAGCTATCTACCTCCCCCACCAAATCCTGTTTACACCAAAAATACAGCAGGCCCAAGCTATTCATCTTGATTTCCTGAGTGTTGTTAAGTTTCCCATTATGTCTTTATTCCCTATGCCTACCAAAGTGGAAGAAAGACTTGACAAACTGAGAAGAGATTTCTTGTGGAAAGGGAAGGGTTTGCATATAGTCACATGGCAGAATGCATAGTTACATAAACAATTGGGTGGAGTTGGAACCAGAAACTTGGGGTTGTAGAATAGATGCCTCTTGTCAAAATGGCTATGGAGGTTCAACACTGAGGAACAAACACTGTGGAGGGAGGTGATAGTCAGCAAGTACGGGCTGAATGGAAATTGGGTCTCCTAACTCTGTGAATAGCACTTATTGGGTGTCAGCTGGAGAACAATAAGAAACTTGTGGCCTGATCTAAGTAGAAACATAGTCTACAAGGTGGGAAATGGGACTAAAATCCTATTCTGGAAGGAGAATTGGAGTGGAAATGAGGCATTGATGGTCTTATTTCCAGACCTATTCCCCGTGTGTACCAATCCGGAAGAATCAATGGCTGACGTATGGTCTACTCATGGATGGAATATTGTGTTTAGAAGGCATTTAAATGACTGGGAGATTTGGAGAGTGGCTGAGCTATTACATGTTCTGAACGGGTTCAATGGGTTATCGGCAGAAAAAGATTCTATCATATAGAAACACTCTAGAGATGGAAGCCTTTCTGTTAACAAGCTATATATTAAGGAGGTGAAGGATCATCTATGTGGTAAGCTTGGCCCCTGGAAGCAGATTTGGAGTAACAAGGTGCCAACCAAGATAAAGTGTTTCTCTTGGTTGGTTGCCAGAAGAGCATGCTCCTGACATGAGATATTGAAAAGGAGGGGTTTCTATATTGCCTCTTGGTGCTCTCTCTGTAATGAGACTGAGGAAACCAACAACCACTTGTTCCTCCATTGCAGAGTGACAACACAATTGTGGAACTTTTTTTGGGACTAACACATACATAATGGATTATGTCGGGGGGAGAAAATCTAAGAAAAAGTGGTGGAGTATAATACCATCATGCATTTGGTGGTCTATTTGGAAAGAAAGAAATAGCAGATGTTATGATAACAAGGCTAATTCAATAGAGAAAGTCAAATGGAACTGCTTGACTACTTTTTATTTTTGGTGTAAAGAGGAAGGGATAGAAGAAGCTGCACAAATTTTGGAATTTATAAGCACTTTGTAATCTATTAGCCTTTTTGTTTTTTCTCTTGTTGGAAACCAATTTTTGGAGGTCTCCAGCATATCCTTAATACTGAGGAATACAACATTATCTTTCTCAAAAAAAAAATGAATAAAAGAAATGCCGATGAGAAGGCCCGACTACACCCAAAAGAATTCAAATATTTGTATTATTAAAAGAATTCTCTGAGCATAGAAGGGGCTCACCAAAAGACTGTAGAATGAGGGAGGTGCCTAGCAAAGGTCCATGTCATACCGAGTATCAATACCTGAATCCACGAAAAGATGAAGTGCCTCCGTGAAAAGACGTGAGTAAATAACAAACAAGTACTTGGATGCATCATTGACTCCTTCACATTAAATGGGACAAGATATCAAGAAATTTTCGAGGTCTCTACATGCCTTCTATCAGTTTTCTACGATTTACTAAAGGGTTTTATAATGGTCATGGGCTTCTCTACTTTTTACCTTAAGGATTTAGATTGGACACTTGGATTCTTTCTGTGGGTTCCAGATTCAAGTAGAGGTCCTGTTCCAATCCCGCTGTCACCCCTAGTTAAAAATTAGGTGTGCTTGATCCATGAAAAGTATTAATCCTCACATGAGAAGGTTCATTGAAGAAATATCTTAAAATATTCATGTTAATAAAATACACTGCATACCTAACTCAACCCCAAAAGTTAGTTCACGAAGCGGGGATTGCCCAAGATCATATAAGGAGCCAACAACCGATTCATTCGACTAATGTGGAACACTTACACCTCCCCCTTTGGCACACTAAGACTGAACATCTGGTGGGTGGACAATAAAGCATGGGGGTGCAACATTTGGGTAAATCAAGAATAGGGATGGGTCGTCTCTAATACCATGTTTAGAAATGGATCATGGGCATAACTCGGCTCCAAACATTAGTTCATGAGGTGGGGATTGCCCGAGATCATATAAGAAGACAACAATTCATTCTTGCAATCAACGTGGGCAGTTACTAAATCTATTGCACTGGGCTTCTCATTTTCAACTCAAGTCCATCAAATCACTCTGGACTTCTCTCTCTCAATCTAGCATGTTGAGCCACTGACTTTGCTACAGCTCACTCTTTAACCTGTTGAGCCAACTCTCTACTCTGGGCCCACTGTTGAACCTTTTGAGCCTGCTTTCTCTATGCTTCGGGGAACACTTTGATCTTTTCAAGTCTTTTTTGTTTTTTTTTTGTTTTTGATAAGGTAACATCTTCCAGTGTATATATCAACATCGCACCAAAACAATGTGCTGGTAAGTGGTAACCAAAATATGATGCTTACAAAAGGATTAAAAAAAGAAAAGGGCAGGTAAACTACAACAACTACAGCCTTGTTCATCGTATAAGGTACCTAGTACATATATGATTTCCTTAGAATCATCTATGTATTCAGATTTACACCAAAAACAAAAGAGATGGAAACAAGGCTGCTACTTATGTCTTCAAAACACCTAGAGTTCCTCTCCTTCCGGCTTCCATATTCTCCACCAACTAGTTGGAGGGACAATTTTCCATCTGTCTTTTCTAGTCTTGCAGTTTCACCTTTGTTCCAGCATGCAATAACTTCAAAAGTTCTTTCTGGCATTGTTCAGCTAGAACCTCTGAGATTGATGAATAGATCTTATAGTTGCCTTGTAACGCTGCAGTGTAAAAAGAGATGACTTATTGTCTCTGCCTCTTGCCCACAGAGGTGGCACCTTGAGCATAGTTGTATTCCTCTCTTTCTAAGATTGTCACGAGTCAGTACAGCTTCTCTTACCACCAGCCAGGAGAAGCAGGCCACATTATAGGGGACCTTCACATTCTAGATGTGTTTCCAAGGCCAACATATAACCTGTGGGCTTACTTGATTCAATTCTTTATAAGCTGTACTAACGGTATAAATTCCGCTTGAGTGGTTATGCCATCTCAGTGTATCTTCTCCCTTTTTTCTTAGAAAGGTAACAGGTTTATAGATAAATCTTCAGCACTAAAGGCTGGGATCCCAAATTTACACCATGGAGCTACATACAGTTAAGTAGACTCAACAAATCTTTAAAAAAAAATAGGTCCTACTTCATCTTACAAAGAACCTAGAATATCTATAATAGCTACTTCATCTTCTCCCTTTTGCGGCCCCTTTCCTTGTTCCAAAACTTTGACAAACTCTCTGCAATCCTGGGGACCTCCCAATCATGTAATAGCCTTCGAAAAGTTGGGTTTCACCCATGTCTTGACCAGACCTCCTTTAAGATGTGCCATGTTGGAGACTTAAAAAATACGTCAGGAAAAGTAGTTGGAGTTCATTCAAAGTGGACAAGACCATAAAAAACATCCGGTTAGTGGAGCTATTTTCTGGTGCATTTGGCCAGAGAGAATTAGAAGATGTTTTGATGGAATCTCAATTTCATGTCTCCCTAAAATCCAAGTGCTTGATACAAATTTTTCGCTGGTTCAGGCTGACTCCTCTGTCTAGCTTTGAGCTCTTTTTGGAATGTGTTAGTTCTTTAGTTTTAGTCTCTAGTTGATAGAACTGACTTTATCTCTATTTTTGCGTCTGAGTCCTTGTACTCAGCATTTTAAATTTCTGCATCTTCTTGATGTGATTAATGATATCTGTCCTCCTTCAAAAAGAAAATAGTCAGGGAAAAGCACCTTCAAGCATCCACTGCCCGCCAGTCATCCTCCCAGAACATGATTTTCCGGCCATCCTTCACATTAAATCTCAATCCTCCTTTGAGACAACCATAAGTTTCTGATAGTTCTCCACAGGCTGATTCCATAAGGGGTGGACACCTTTTTTGTCATCCAAAATCCTTCTTTTCCATACTTTGCTTTTATAACTGTGCCCCATAATACATGCTCTTCTTTTGTGAACCTCCATAGAGACTTCATTAGAAGACCTTCTTCTGTTTCTTCAGGTTTCTAATTCCCAGGCGCCCCATCTTTTTTGATGATGATCAAATTTTTCCATTTAACTAGGTGTAATCTAAATTCCTTCTCAGATCATACATCTTCTTTTCCATACTTACTGGAATAGGAAATAAAAAACATCATATATGTAGGGAGTGCATCCAAGACAGAGTTAATCAAGGTCAACCTGCCTCCCAGAGAAAGATACTGAGATTTCCATCTTGCCAATCTTTTCTCACATCTTTCTAAACTACCTGACCAATTTGGATTTACTTTTAGCATCTAAAGGCAAACAACATAGTTTTTTTTTCATTCACTTTAAATTGGAGTTTTTTTTAAAAAAAAACATTGTATTCTGCTTTCCTGATGAATCTATGTAGACATACACTACTTGTACTGCATTCTACACTCTGCTTTTCTTATTTTCTTCAATTATTTTCCTTTTTAAGTTTTTCTAGCTCTAGCAAAAAATATGAATCTTCTCATCTCGTCTTTCCTTCTGAAACTTGATGATGACTGGAACAACAGTGGGCAAGTTGATACTCAATTGCAAGTAAGTGGGTCCATACTGCAACCAAACATTTCTGGGAAGATGAAGCTGAGTCATGGGGAAGCATACCTGCCACATGACAAGGGTAGTGGAACTGCTCCTTTCAGTAGAGAGGCATCTGATCAATCAAGACTTCCAGCAGGTGGTTACAATCGTATAGTTGCATCAAAGTATGTTTCACGCTTCCTCAGTTTAAAGCCTGCTGCTTCAGACATTCAGTTCAATCAATCATCAGGTAATTTGAGTATGATCTCAGTCTATATAGTTGGGTTTCTTCATCAAATGCCTGGTTGAGTTCAGGCCATCTGGTCGAACCAGAGATTTTCTGTTTATGTAGGTTAGCTGTTTCTTTAAGGCTCTGTTTTCTACGTGATAGAACTACTGTCCTCATTACGGATAATAGGGATTCTACAAGAGAAATGTCCAAAATTAACTGTCTGATTCTTTGCAGAAGGAGTCAGGGACTATTAAAAGCGCATTCATTGAACTTAACAGTTGTAGTGCTTCTTAAATACTTGATCTTTGGGTAATGTTATTTTCCACCATTATTTAGCACTTTTGTGAAGTCCAAATTCTTCTCTTTTACTCATGGAGAGCATGTGAATATGCACTTTCTACTATAAAACACACATTAAACCTCTTAGAGACTCTAGTTTTGGAAGCATTGTTTTTTTTTTTTAATGAGGTGCCTAACATAAGAGTGTTAGCAAATATCCTGGGGGGGAGTATAGGGGAGCTCCCCACAGTGTATCTTGGAATGCCTTTGGGGGATAAGAGCAAGTCAAAAGGCATCTGGAACAATGTTTTAGGAAAGTGTGAAAAGAAGTTAGCAAATTGGAAAAGCAAATATTTGTCTCTGGGTGGAAGAGCCACACTCATAAATAGTGTGTTGGATGCCATACCCACATATATGATGTCAGGTTTCCCTGTGCCTGCAAATGTAATCGACAAAATGGATGCCATATGGAGGAATTTTTTGTGGCAAGGAAACTATGATTCTAATGATAAAAAAATTCATCTAGTAAAGTGGGATGAAGTTATCCTCAGCAAAAAGGTAGGGGGTTTGAGGATAAGAAATCTTAAAATTCAGAATCAAAGCCTTCTAATGAAGTGGCTTAGGAGATTTGCATCACAGGAACAAGCTTTGTGGAAGGATACAATCAAGACCAGGTTTGGTATGGAGAATAAGTGGACTACCAACTTGCCAACACAACCCTATGGGACTGGAGTATGGAGGGCTATCAGAAACCGGTGGATCAATTTTGTCAACAAATGCAAAATCAAGGTAGGAAATGGGGGGAAAGACTCTGTTTTGGGAAGAAGTGTGGGTGGGACAGGTAATTCTGAAGAACAAGTTCCCTGATTTGTCCATTTAAGTCTTCAAAAGTTATCCACAATCAGAGAAATGAGAGACAGTCAAGGGTGGGACCTAAGGTTTAGAAGACATCTAAATGCTTGGGAAATCAACAGAGTGGCTGAACTATACAATATTCTAGAATAATTCAAAGAACTAAATTCCAATGAGGACAGTTTATTTTGGAATCCTGACCAGAAAGGAAGATTTACGGTGGGTTCAGCTTACAGAAGGTTACAAAGATAAAACTCACCTGGTGGTAGTTGGCCTTGGAAGATGATCTGGAAAGTCAAGATACCTTTCAAGGTAGCATGTTTTACTTGGCTTTTAGCCAAACAGGTTACTCTCACCCAGGACAATCTAAGGAAAAAAGGTTTTCAAATTTGTTCTAGGTGCTCTTTTTGTGAATGTGAGATTGAGACAATAAACCATCTCTTTCTACATTGTAGAGAGACTGTGAAGTTATGGCAGATTTTAAGGGGCATAAGCTGGACTATGCCAAGGAGTATCAAAGAAGTTTTAGCTTGTTGGAATAGAGAAGGAAATCAGTCAGGACACCGGGAGAGATGGAAGATTGTCCCAGCATGCATTTGGTGGGACTATATGGATGGAAAGAAACTAGAGATGCTACTGAAAATAAGAGCTGCTGACTGCAGAAACTGAAGATGAATTGTCTGGTCCTTGTCTTTTTTTGGTGTAAACATGAATATCCTCAAGAAGAAGAGGATATTCCTAGTTTTCTAGATTATTTGTGATGTAGCAGTAGTTTTCTCTTCCTTGTATTTTGGCTGTAAGTATTACTGGAATACTTCCTGAGTATACCTTTGTTCATAATACAACCTACCCTTCTCAAAAAAAAAAAATGTTGTGTTTGGATTTTCGTGATTAACTTTTTAAAAAATATCACTAAATCCTTAAAATATCATAGACGCTTCTTATTTTAAAAGTTATGAGAATACCAAACTTATATTGAATAGCTGAAAAGGAAAAAGGAGGCATGTTCAGCTATAAAAGAAAATTTAGTTCAGAAATGTGGGGGCCTAAACGTAAAACAGAAAGAGTGCCCGAATTCTAAATTTTTGAAAAAGATTATACCAAGGGGATATGACAATCTATGTTCTAACAAGGAATTGATTGACAAATGGCCATGGAAGCTGGTTTATCAGGACTACCTTGTTGAAGCATGTCTTACTCGAGACAATCTCAGCAAAAGAAAATTCAGATTGTAAATAGATGTTATATGTGCCAGATGGAGTTGGAGAGTGTTAGGCATCTATTTTTGCACTGTGCAGTAGCAGCTGATATATGAAGTATGTTCCTATCAGTTTTTGGACTTGCCTGGATTATGCCAAATACCATTAAAGAAGCCTATGAGAGCTGGTAATGCCATCATGGAGGGATCAGTGTGTAGATGAAACCCATCAAAAAAACATGATGTATGGTGCCTGCTGCTATCTTTTGGTGCATCTGGAATGAAAGGAATCGTAAATTTTTATTATGGGATTTCAACTCCTAACCATAGGCGTTTGGCCATGAAATATTTTTTACTTTTTTCCGGAGTTGAACTCCAGAAAACACGTGGCAACACCGAAAAGCTATTTTCACTTTTTTCACTCCAATTAACTCACAAAAATTCGAACACAACTCCAATTTATATTCATGGCCAAACACAACTGAATTTCAAATATTATTTTTCACTTTGAAAACAAATACTACACTCACAATTTTCATGGACAAACACTTTAAATCCAATTGTTTGGTCAACTTATATAGCTGGTTCAACCTGTCTTTGAACTTTTTTTGGATTATGTCTGTTCTTTAGTTATTCAGTAAGTTCTTGTATAGGAGCCGACACCTTCTTTTGCTGTAATTTTTTGCCTTGCATCTTCTTGATATCTTCTAATGAAATTTCCTTTACTCCATCAAAAAAAGAAAGTCTCACTGACCAACTTGGGTATCCAAGTTGGATTTGAAGTCAAGACCTGTATTTGGTTTTGAAAAATATGTGCCTAGATATACCAGTATCTTAATTTCCCAAGGTTTTGAGTTTGGTGTTGAAACAGACATGGGGATATTTTGAACGTGTTGTGGTTTTAGAACTTGATACCAAATGGTCCAGCAGCTGCCTGAGGCATTTCCTTTTTTTTTTTTTTTGCTTAAGATGAGGTGACATTGCTGGGTTCAGCATTACAAATGTTAAACCTAACTTTTTTGTTATATTCAGGTAAAGATGCTGAAGATATTAAGGAAAGTGTCCAAGTAGAGAGCAAACCTAAACTGGATGTCCGCCTCACTGACCTGAAACTTGTTCTGGGACCAGAACTGAGGATAGTTTATCCTCTGATCCTCAATTTTGCTGTCAGTGGAGAACTTGAGTTAAATGGTGTTGCTCATCCCAAGTCAATAAAGCCTAAAGGCATATTAATGTTTGAGAATGGAGATGTCAATCTTGTTGCAACACAGGTTAAGCTTTTGAATTCTTTTCTATCCTTGGAAGGTTCTGAAATTATTGTCTCTTTTTTAATTTGCTTTTTGTTCTTGGTTGGGTTCTTGGCTCCTTGTGGGAACTCTGAGATTTTATTTTCCCTTCACCTGATATCCTTATTGTCTTCAAGTTCAGGTGAGACTGAAGCGAGATCATCTAAACATAGCCAAATTTGAGCCTGATAATGGACTTGATCCAACGCTAGACTTGGCTTTGGTTGGATCAGAGTGGCAATTCAGGATACAAAGTCGTGCTAGCAAATGGCAGGATAAGTTAGTGGTAACATCAACGCGTTCTGTGGAGCAAGATGTCTTGTCACCTACTGAGGTTGTCACTTAGATTCCAATGTTTTCTTAATGCACAATCAGTTCAATAATTAAGCAGTTAAAATCTAGCAGACTTTTTATGTAAATAATTTAGAAATATATCTTATTGGATGCTGACAATCTTAAATTCTCAAGGTTAAAAGTACACAAGAGCATGCTTCCCACAAGAATGAGTTGAAAAAGGGGTAGTGGGGAGGGAAACAACAAAATTTTTCTAGTGGTATATTTTAATATTACTTTGGCATGCTTCGCCGGTAGACTTTAAGGGGTCGTTTGGTAGAGTGTATAAAAATAATGCTAAATAGAGTGAATTAGTAATGCTTGCATAAGTAATGCTTGTATTAGTTATACATAGAATATTTTTTATGCATTGTTTGGTTTAGTGAATTAAAAAAAAATATGCGTTGTATAAAAAAAATTATTTACAAAAAGTATCCGCCATAATTATGGTTGAAAAGATGTAAAAGTGTTTTTGAGGGGTAATTGGGTCTTTAACCATGCTAATGCATGTATTAAATTCCTTTGCATTACTAATACCTAGAAATCCATGGTATTAGTAATGCACTCCTCAATACACAATAGAGTGTATAACTAATGTAGTTATACATAGCATGAAAAAAGGTACCAAACAAGGTACTACTTATACACAAAGTTAATGCAAACATTATTTTTGTTAATACACTCTACCAAACAACCCATAAATTAATGAACATGCCAATATCCCTCCATTGAGCCATGATTTCTGTTTCCTGCATTGGAAATACTTTAGACTCTGGCATCCTTCCTATCGATGCTTTTGCGAAGGATAAACTGCGTGAATACGAATATCTATATATACAATTACAAATTTCAGTTTAAATGGCTCAAAAAATGTATTGATATATGGCTTAACCAACTTTGAAATGGTTCTGGCTGAACAGGCTGCTAGAGTTTTTGAGAGTCAGTTAGCTGAATCCATTTTAGAAGGTGATGGCCAGCTTGCCTTTAAGAAGCTTGCCACTGCAACGCTTGAAACTTTGATGCCAAGAATAGAGGGAAAAGGAGAGTTTGGACAGGCCAGATGGAGGCTAGTTTATGCACCGCAGATACCCAACTTGCTTTCTGTTGATCCCAGTGTTGATCCTCTAAAGTCACTGGCCAGCAATATTTCATTCGGTACAGAAGTTGAAGTCCAACTAGGGAAGCGCCTCCAGGTTTGAATGATTCTATTTTCTTTCCATTTCTTTGAGTTTGCTGGTCTTTAGATTCTTTGCTAGAACTTTTCATTAATGATTTTTAAAATCTAAGATAAATTACATTAGCTTGAGGATTTTGGAAGATGGACACTATACATCAGGAGTGGAGTCCATTCGTCCAACTAAAGTGATTTTGAGGTGAAAGTAAATGAAACTATAGATGTCCGTTCTGGACATCATAAAAATACTGATTCCTTTGGTTCATTCCTTTTGGGCACAAAACAGAACCTTCAGTAGAACAAATGTCGCCCCTAATTGATGTGCTTATTACAGGACAGAGTAATCATTCACTGTTCATTAAATCTAGTCAAATTGGGTGAGGAAGATGAATTACGCTATATTTTTGGATTTTATTTGGTAAGAAGGTTATCAAATGACTCGTGACCACAATGAAACTTTGGAATATATACCATCACATGTTTCTAGCTGTTCACATGGCAAAAGCAGCACACCCAGTAGTTGTAGGACTATCTATGAAAGATGTCATACTCCTAATACTTAAGCTGAAAGACTATGGGAATCTGAATAGCTAATTCATCTTTCAGTTCTAGTATTTCCTTGTTGAATCACTTGAACTTATTGTTGAGATGATGGGGACATATCTATAGAGTATGTTTGTAATATCTTCGTCACTCTTACCTATCAAATATATATGTCTATATCTATTTATATATACATACACATTTTTTTTTGAAATAGCTACATATACATACATATATACATACACATATATATGGGTTTTGCTACCCTGCTACATGAAAGTGATAGGTTAGCATTGTACCCATTTCTTAATTTCCTAGAATATCCCTAACAACCAAGTAAAAATTAATTGAAACAGGGACCTTTTAGTCTTTCACCTGAAATTTTCAATTTCCCAAGAATGCTAGCAAAGGTCTGAATGTTAGAACACTTCTTTGACAGGATAGTTATTGTTCTTCCTCCCGTTCACTCTTAGCCCAGATACAACTTCAAACACTACTAGCAAGACTCTAATGTAGCAGACTTGTTCCACTCTAGGTTCACAAAATAAAATAGTGTCATTTGCATATAGCAAGTGGCAAATCTCCAGATCCCCTCTCCCACCTCATCTTATGTTGAAGCCGCTCAGCTAGTTTTTTTGTAGTGCTATCCTTATCATACTACTAAGACCTTCCATAGCTAAAATGAGCAGGAAAGGGGATAGAGTGTCCCCTTGTCTTGAGTGAAAAAAAACAGTAGGTTCTCCATTTACCAGAATGGAGAACCTAACAGTTTTGATACAAAAGTATATCCATTTCAACCATTTGTCCCTAATACCCATCTGTTTGAGAGTGTTTAGAAGATTGCCCCAAATCCCAATTAACATGATCATAGGCTTTTTCAATGCCCAATTTGCACATCAGGAGCCACTTCCCCTCTAGATCTTGAGTATATGCATTCACTTGCAATTAAAGTTGCATCCATAGTCTGTCTCCCTTTTGTAAAAGACATTTTCTTTTAACCACACCGTCCATTACTCTCTTCATTCTTTCTGTTAAAACTTTGGCAATTATCTAGTACACCCCAGAGATCAGACTAATAGGCCTAAGTCTCTTAACTCTACTGCATCAGCCTTCTTTGGATTAAGGGCCACAAAGGTGGCATTAAGACTCCTTTCAAACACATGGTGTTCATGGAAAATTGCAATGTTCCCATGATGTCCTCCTTGACCAGATTCCAAAATGTCTGAAAAAAGTTCAGTATGAAGCCATTTGGGCCTGGAGCCTTATCAACTGCACAAGACTTGATGCTCTTCCACACTTCCTTTTCCTCAAAACTCCTTTGTAACCACTCCTGATCTTTTGTAGAGATCACTCTTATTCCTTGGAGATTGAGATCACAGGTCTCTATCCTTTTGTTTCCTTGTCTGGTAGAAACTTTGAATTGCATTTTTAATTGCAGGCATTTTAGTGATGGATTGTCCTTCTACTTCCAATGCATCTATGGAGTTGTACCTTTTATGAGCATCTTCCAAATTGTGGAAGACCTTGGTGTTCTTGTCCCCATCCTTCAACCATTAAACTTTTGACCTTTGTCTCCAGGCAATTTCCTCCTTTATTGCTATTTCTTCAAATTCCATAGCTAAGTGAGTTTTCTGGACCAACTCATCATCGGTGAGGCTCTTGTTCTCCTGTATTGCTTCCTAAGATTTCAACTGTTGTAGGATCACTTCTTTTTTCTGTTTCCAGTCTCCCTTGTTACGTCTTAAGGAGTTTTAATTTGTTTGCTAGAATGAAGGCTTGTCTGCCCCTGTTAGGGAAGGCCAACCACCATGCCTTGACCTTCTCTTTGAATCCTTCTACCTCTAGCTACCAATTTTCAAATTTGAAGTAGTCTTCTTGTAATTCCAGTCTCCACATGTTTTTGTTTTTTTTGAAACTGGTAATGTTGTATTCCTTAGCATTAAGGTATGTGGAGACCTCCAAAAAGGTAGTAACAAGCTAAAACAAGAGACTAATTACAGTAATCCTAAAAGATCTACTAATTGTTCAGCATTTTCTATACAATGTTCTTTACACCAAAAGTAGTAAGTTGCAATGCAGCTCCCTTTGATTTTCTGAATGTTGTTGAATCTATCTTCAAAGTTTCTTCCATTCCTCTCCCTCCAGATAGTCCACCAGATGCAGTGTGGGATTATTCTCCACCACTTCTTCTGTGTCTTGCTTCCCCCTCTCCTAATCCAGCAACTTAACAAGTCTGCTGTATGCTCTGGCACTGACCATTTTGTCTCTGTTAAACTGAGGAACATAGTCCAAAGCTGAGATGTGACTTTACAATGGAGGAGCAGGTGATTATTTGTCTCTCTAGCGTCACTACATAACATGCATCTGGACACAATTAGCAATCCCATTTTTCTGCAGGATCTCATGAGTGAGGCAAGCATTCCTGATTACTAACCAAGCAAAGCACTTGACTTTAGTAGGAGCCATACTTTCCCGCTTCCAAGGACCTATTTTGTTCTCAGGCATCCACGATACCTCTTTCCTATAAATTCTACCTACAGAGAACTTGCCATCCTTATCATGTTTCCATCTAAAAGTGTCATCCTCTACAGTAGTGCCTTTGAAACCATCAATCATCTGCAATAGCTCCCCAAACCTGCCTACTTCCCAGTCATTAAGATGCCTCCTGAAGAAGAAGTTCCATCCCAGCGGAGACCAGCTATCAGCCACTGTAGAAGAACAGGATTATGATTTGATCCAATTCTAGGTAACAAAGACTGCTTGACCAGTAGGAAAGAGTCCTCCTAGTCAGCGGAGTACTATAATCTGTCAATCCTGGAGGCACTTTTANCCCCCCCCCCCCCCCCTCCTCCAAGTGTATGGTCCTCCAAATAAAGGAGGATCAACTAGCTCCAGGTCATTAATAGTCTCAGAGAATTCAGACACTGCTCCTGAGAGTCTATGGTAGTTTGCCCTTGCTGCTGCAAATCTAGTGACATTGAAGGGGCCCTCCCAATTGTTTCTGCTAGCCTCCAGTTCACTCCACGACTCTCTTCTGATCACCCTATTACAACTTGCATATACAGCACTCATAAACCATGTAATATCCTGACAAACACGTGTGAACTTACATGATATCACCTGTCCAGCAGAATCCATCATGAGTGTAGTTGCTTTTCCTCAATGGCCAAAACTGTGTAACGACATCCAATTACACTCAAATCCAATTCCACGTTATCCTTTGAAACGGACCCCAAGTGAAGTAATGCAGTCCATATCTCTCTCCTTTATCCTTCCTTACCTAGGAAAAAACATAGTTCAAAGAATCATCTTCCATTCAGAGCAAATACTATTGCTGGACTGTGAAGTAGATACAACAGGGAGAAACATTCTACACAGTCACAACCCATTTCAGTGTTTGCTTAATGCTCATCACTTCTCATTTTAATGGGTGACATTCGACCCTTAATTCTCAGTCCATAAATTTAATGAATAACAGAAAAAGGATGATTATTGAATATCAAACCTACGATATTATGCCAGAGTTGACTGGCAAATAGACTTGTCATGGGAGATCGTGAATATGCTCAATTTTGTCACAAAAGATGAAGATTTGGAAGAGAATTTTGGTGTGATTTGTTTTCTGTGAAGTGCAGTTGTGTAAGCCCTAGCATAACCTGTCTTGGAAAAACTACAAGTTCTTTTTTCCATTGAGAGAATAATCTTATACTCAACCTTCAAAAAGATGCAATTGAGAAAACCCTGTCTTTGTCCATGTCCTTATCTTTGTTTCTTAGAAATATTTTACCTTAGCTAAAACCATACCATGTCTTGTACTGTATTTTTAAACATAGTACTACATCATCTTTATTAAAAGAAAAACAAGCATATTATACTTCATAGAGAGAGAAAAAATGTGTCAAAGTGGTTAGATTCCATGTCAGTAGATAGGTCAAATAGGTGTTCGTAGCCCTGCCGCTTTTCACCTGCTTGCATAATTTGGTGGGTTATGTTCTTGTACACTTATCAAGAAAAATACGCTACGTGTATTCAGTAAACCTCCTATTGTGTCCTTTACTGGTACTATGGAGCTAGTAAAAGTGAAAAATTATGGTTACTCATAACATAACATCTCAGCACTGTGATAAGGTACGCAACAATCAATCCAGATGCACTTCCCTGTAATGGGTCTAGCTCCTTCTTACTCCGCATCACCCTCCTGCTGATTTCTTCTCCACACCATTACCTTCTTCTGGCCTTTTCTCCAGCATCAAAAGAACTACTGCCAAGTCACCGCCTCCAGCCATGTCATCATGGACTACTACTGGACATCTTTTGCTTTATTCATGTCTAGTAGCCACCTCCTAAAATTTGAACCTGCATGTAAGATTCCACAACCTTAACCTCCCTGCCCGGCACTGATCACCTCTTTTCAGATCTACAAAATGGGAGCATGAGTTCAGGGGCAGGAAGTTAAGGGAGAGGAGGGCATTAGCAGGGGGCTATTGTAATTTGGGCACACAAGTACTAAGAGATGGTCTAGGAAACTGGCATGGGAGGAGGGTTATAAGGAGGAGCTTATGCAGGGTAGATGTTGCGACAAAGCAAGACATGGTTGCGCCAAGGTTAGGGTAAATGGTGCTTGAAAAGGAGAGAGAAAAGCTTCAGGAAGGGATAGTAGTGTTGGAAGTGGCACCTACAAGTGGGTATCTACTGTGGTTGCTTCATTGGGTGTAGAGTGGTGTCCCAGAGGAGATCAGAGAAATCAATGGAGCTTGAAAGTGGAGCCCATGGTGACTTGGGAGATGGTACATCATAACCGTTCAATAATTTGTCATTAGAAGTATGTGGTGTAGATATATACTCCCTATGTCCCAGTTTACATGACTTACTTTCCTTAATCAGTCCCAAAAAGAATGACACATTTCTATATTAAGTAACAATTTAACTTATGGGGTGTCAGCTTGGAGAACAATAAGAAATTTGTGGCCTGATCTAAGTAGAAACATAGTCTACAAGGTGGGAAATGGGACAAAAATCCTATTCTGGAAAGAGAATTGGAATGGAAATGAGGCACTGATGGTCTTATTTCCTGACCTATTCTCCTTGTGTACCAATCCGGAAGAAACAGTGGCTGAGGGATGGTCTATTCATGGATGGAATATTGTGTTTAGAAGGCATTTAAATGACTGGGAGATTGCGAGAGTGGCTGAGCTATTACATGTTCTCAATGGTTCCAATGGGTTATCAGCAGAAAAAGATTCTATCATATGGAAACACTCTAGAGATGGAAGCCTTTCTGTTAACAAGCTATATATTAAGGAGGTGAAGGAGCATCCAGGTGGTAAACTTGGCCCCTGGAAGCAGATTTGGAGTAACAAGGTGCCAACCAAGGTAAAGTGTTTCTCCTGGTTGGTTGCCAGAAGAGCATGCTCCACTCATGAGAAATTGAAAAGGAGGGGTTTCTATATTGCTTCTTGGTGCTCTCTCTGTAATGAGACTGAGGAAACCAACAACCATTTGTTCCTCCATTGCAAAGTGACAACACGATTGTGGAACCTTTTTTTGGGACTAACACATACAAAATGGATTATGTCTGAGCATACAGCAGATTTCCTTAGTTGTTGGATCAGCAGAGGGGAGAGAAAATCTAAGAAAAAGTGGAGTATAATACCATCATGCATTTGGTGGTGTATTTGGAAAGAAAGAAATAGCAGATGCTATGATAACAAAGCTAATTCAATAGAGAAAGTCAAATGGAACTGCTTGACTACTTTTTATTTTTGGTGTAAAGAGGAAGGGATAGAAGAAGCTGCACAAATTTTGGATTTTATAGGCACTTTGTAATCTATTAGCCTTTTTGTTTTTTCTCTTGTTGGAAACCAATTTTTGGAGGTCTCCAGCATATCCTTAATCCTGATGAATACAACATTATCTTAATCAAAAAAATATATATATTATTTTACTCTTAATGAAATGATTTATGGCCACACAAATATCTATCACTTATTTTAAACCACAAATTAAAAAAATCTTCCTTTCTTTCTTAAACTCCGTGCCAAATCAAATTAACTCATAAAATGGGACGGAGGGAGTAATAGTTAGAGGCACGGGGCACTGTTAACATGCATAATAGTTTGGTGCAGTATCAAGGCATTCCTACGGATGATGTATCAGAAAATTGTCGGGCCAATGTCATTTCCAGTTGAATTATACCACCTAGTAAATTTTGTTAGTGTTTATTTTACAGAGTAGCGACAAAGGAACAGAGAACAGTATAGCTCATTGCTAGATACGATTTATCTGCAACGTTCTATTTAGTTATACTGCAGTTTTATGTTTGATTATTTCTTGCCCATTTATCAGTAACCAAAGGCTTTTCATCTCTGTTTTCCAGGCCTCTGTCGTAAGGCAGATGAAGGACTCTGAGATGGCAATGCAATGGACCTTGATATATCAGCTGACAAGCCGGCTCCGGGTGCTTTTACAGTCTACTCCATCCAAACGTCTTCTATTCGAATATTCAACAACATCACAAGACTAAGCTAAGGTTTTCGACAGTGTACATATTTTATTCTTTCTATAGGAGCCTAGGTGTCTAGAACAACCCCCCCAAAACCATCCTCTACCTGTCAGCCACCAGAGAACTAGGAAAGGAGACCTCATTGCTGCACCTGGATGGTGTTAATTAGATGTAAATTCCATTATTCTTTGCACAAAAAGAAGGAATAAATGAGCATGTTTATAGGTTATTATTACTCTTGGTTCAAATATATGCAAGATTACTGTTATCTGTTTGTTCTTCACTAGGTATTTTTAGTTGAAGGACGTAAACAGCTGCATCTCTTTACTGATCCCTAAGCAATTTTTCCTTGGTCAATTTTCTGGTGAGGGCAGAACTTTTGGGTTCAAGAAAAGTAATTGCACCCAAGACAATAACCCCCACCCCTCCTCTTCTGTTTTTGCTGTCACTATGAATGAGAACAATTCCCCTGTTTGAATTCAACAGTCATTGAAACCAACACGAATGCTTCATGTAAACTTTAGTATAAATTTTGAAGCATCCATAAAATTAGAATATCCTTCAAATTAAGCTTGTACGTATGCTGATATAATTTGGGCTTGCTAATTATTTTAATAAACAAAGTGATTGAAATTTGAAATCTAGACTAAATTCACATATAAATATTACTAGTATGTATGGAATCAGATGATGTTCAGTTACATTCCGCTTAATTGAAATACTTACTGGCATGATTGGCATACAAAAGTAGTAGCACGTCTGACTTGACTAATCGGAAGTTGCTTATGAAAGAGCATTTTAAGAATAAAAATTAATTTTATGAATAAACAGTAAAAGGTTGAAATGTATAATGATGCAAATTTATTTTAAAATGCTCTTGGAGATATTTATTAGAAAGTATCCTTATAAGAAGAATGGCAAACAATTGAAGTTGAATTGAGGGGCAATGAAAAGTATTTTCAAGATCACAAGATATTAGGGATAAATTAGTGAACTTTTCACAATTTTGGTTATAAGCACTTTTGGTGTCTCGCTTACCGCATAAATGAAGTACTTGTGAATTGATTTAACTAGCTTGTAAACTTATCCAAAACACCTAATTGTCTGTTTCATGATATGCATACATAGTAAACTCAAAAGTAATTTAGATTAGTGCACCATATCAACCACCATCCCAAACTACCAGCTCTCGGCTGAGTTGCAAGAGCAACTTCTAATTTATTATGAGCCCAAACGATGGATTCAATAAGTTCTTGCTAGTTACCACGTCTGTTTAATAGAAACATTAAACCCTTCCCCTAAAAGTTTTTAGTCTATGTGCTACATTTGTTTTGCTGAAACTAATAGCAGGAGTGGCTTTGCCAAAGCGCAGACTGAAGAAAAGTGTATTCAAGCACACAAGCAGTTCATTTTTTTTCAAAATATATTGTCATTTCAGAGAAACATAATGATTACATAGAATAGGTCTTCCCAACCAAACTGCTACTGCATTCTGCAGAAAAATCAAGCCTGGAGATGATCTATTATCAAGCAAAGAGACCCTAAAAGAATTTGTAGTAATCACTGCACCAAAAATTGCAATGTTGTCTCACAAACGTATAGCAGCTGCATTGGCATTTGACACAAGGATCATGTCAAAATTGCTTAGCACACGTCTGGTTGCAAGTTCGGGCTCAGCTTGATACTATTTTCCTTATCAAATAAAAAAGAATTGCAATGTTGTTTCTCATTTGCTAACAACATTTGGATCTCTGACTCCTTGCTATCTGGAGACAAAATGCTAATCCTAACCACACCTTGAAATGCAATCACCAAAACCTCCACGGATCCTTGTAGGGAGGGACATAGCTTTCCGTAGGAGGAAGAAGTCGGAAAGATGCCACTGTCTTTTCTAAGGAGGGTCCCATCTGCATAATAAGGACTATGTAATGAATTTCGCAGCATAGCATAAATATTGGAGGGGAGGGGGGTGGAAAAGAAAAAGGTGAAAGGAGTTTTCTAAGATGGGATTTTAGTTGTTGCATATAGCAAAACCTTGTCATGCCAAAAGTGTGCACCTAAAAAGAAGAAATGTAGAATTTTAATTCAGAAGTCAGAATATATTGCCTTCTCTTTGCGTGTGTGTTAACAAATAGACTTTGAGCCTAACACATCCCCAAATGTTAGCTCACGAGGGGAGAAATGTCCAAGACTATATATAAGGAGACCACAACTCATTCATTCAACCAATGGAAGATTGACACTCCCTCACACACCCAGGACCGGGCAACTCGAGCATGTATAATATAACACAGGGGTCCAACATTGAGAAACACCAACAAGGATCGAAAGGTTTGACATAGATACCATGTTAAGAAATGGAATTTGGAACTAACTCTACCCCAAAAGCTAACTCACGAGGGGAGGACTATGTAAGACTAAATAATGAGGCCACAACCCATTCCTCAACAAATGTGGAACTTGACAGTGTGAACATATGTGCTTTTTTTAGTCAGGTCAAGAAAACATAATCTTATGAACAGGGACCCTTGGCGTAATGGTTAAAGTTGTTTCCGTGTAACACAGGCATTACGAGATTTGCGTCTTGCATAAATACAAGGTAAGGCTATGTATAATAGACTCAATGTGGTTTGGCCCTTGCCCAGATCCCGCGCATATTGGGAGTTTAGTGCACTGAATTGCTGTCTTTATGATAGAATCTTATGCCTCCATGTAAAAAAAAAAAACTTATGCATCCATGTTGTTTAAAAGAAATAATAAATTGATCCCGTAAAACAAGAAGGCTTCAGTGATGTAGATCATCACAAAAAGAAATGTCTTTCATTGAATCTTATAAGGGAACGTACAAACAATATCTATAGATTGCACTGTGCCCTTGATGATGTAAGGGTGATGTTGGAGTACTGTACAACTAAGTAATATAGCCATTATGTGATATTATAAGTTCTTGATAAATTTCTACAGGAAAATCACAAGATAGAACCACTTACTTTTTCCCATTGCTTGCCAAGAGTGGAAGCGCTAAGAGTATACAAATAACCTGAAATGACAAGCATTCTCCAATAAGCTAACCAGCAAACCTACTGAAATGTATTTCAATATAAGCTAGTCAGTTGTCAGGTTACTATGTCAATATATGAATATGCTGATGCGCCCCCAAGAACATGGTTTAAGTGGCAAAGGTTGAGAGACTTGTGACATAGGTCAAGGTTCGATCCCTGCATCATCCAAACTAAGCACAGTATTTAAGTGGAGAAGGGTAGAGAACCGGACCCATTATCGCAAGTTTTGAAGGCTTCAATTGGTTCTAAGGGTTGGGCCCAGACCCATTTCTCAGTCATCAAGAAAAAATGGTAATGCAATTACTAAGACGCGTCTTCTAATTGCTATGTCAATATCTTATGTAGGAATATGCTGATGCAATTACTAAAGCACATCACTTTGGTTAAAGGTACAACATACCTTGAATTTATTACATACATTTATATTTCTGAACTATTCAAAGAAGACTTATTAGCTTTATCAATTGTTTATTAGACAAAGTAAATATAGAAAACAGTTTTAAGACCAGAATGACAATATATTCTTAATTTTTTTAATTCAAGATATAAGATATGCACCTCATAAATTCATGTGTGTGCAGAAATATGTACACCCAAAAGATAGGTCATTGTCCTCAATATGTTTTTACATAGGATTCTTTTATTCTTGGCCAAAGACCAAAAATCTGTAAACATTAAAGCAAGAATAGTCTGTATAGTGCAATGAAGTCATAACTACCCTCGTACCAACCCAACAATATATGCTTGAGGAATAATGATCAGTCATGTCCAAGAAACCAGATCAAACCAGAAACGCCTTTCTACGCCACCTTTTAAAACCCTTCTTGAGTGTCAACTGAAAATCTTAAAGGGTTGTTTGGTTACAAAGATAAGTGATTACAATCTCAGGATAAAATCTGGAATTAATTTATCCCGCATTTAGTAGAACTTCTAATTCCGGGATCGTTTATACCACAATTGTGGTATTATTTATACCCCACTCTATGCGGGATAACATCCCCAAATCAGTAACAATCCCAGGATAAAATAACAAAAGGACACATTTGCCTATCTCCAAAACTGTTCTCCCAAAGTCTGTTAAGAAAACCAAGATTAAAATTGGAAATAAAAGTTTATCCAAGTTTTTTTTGACAAAAAAAGTTTATCCAAGTTGATATAGTTCATACCAAACAATAACAACAACATACTAGTGAAATACCACAAAGTGAGGTCTGGAGAGGGTAGAGTGTACGCAGACCTTACCCCTACCTCATGGAGGTAGAGAGGTTGTTTTCGGAATACCCTCAGCTCAAGTGAAGCAAAACAAAATAGTAATGAAAAGGAAAAACGGCAGTGAAGAAAACATGCCAACTAATAAAACTCAAGACACTGAAAATGTAAAATGAAATAGAGGCATCAACAGTAAGCTAGATACAGTTGAATGAATAATTCCAATTCCTCTATTCGCCAAAGAACAGCCCCTCAAATAGCCGAGCATTCAAAAATAGAGTGTAGTTGCAAGATGCCAGCAGCCACACAACAGAAAAAGAAAAAGAAAAACCTTACATAGCATTGTTTTAGAATTGCAACTACTCAAGCTAATCATCAAGGGTATCGCAATCATCTGCATCTGAAGATTGAGACAAGCATCCTTTTGCTTCTTGTATCCTGTTTTCCCCTGTATCGTCATCTGAAGTATCAGAAACAACTATGGGAGAGAATTTGGAACCAAGCAGATGCTCTTGGTTGTCCAGCCGATTCTTTATCCTACACAAAACCTGGGCAGCTTCGGCCTTAGCTGACAGAGCTTCCTTGACCCTAATGTCGGCATTAAACCTGGCCATAACGGCGGCATTATGGATAGACTCAGAAGCAATGGTAGCAGCAGCAACCAACTGTTTAGACAAATGGGGGTTGGTTTCAATGGTGTTATTAGCGTGATTGGGAGTAACATAGAAGAAAGTGAAATTAGGGTTAGAACAACGAGGGCACACATAACCAGGGGAGGAGGAAGCAACATCAGGGACACAAGAGAGGTGTGAGATAGAGGGGCATTTTAAGCATAGAAAACGGAGGTGAGGCGGAGGAGGTTTGTGGAGGAAGACATCGAAACAGATGGGACAGAAGGAACCAGGGTGGGTGTCCAGTACACAGGCGGTGCAAAGATGGCGAGGGAGACCTCTGTAGGGGAGAAGATGGAGGGTAAAGGGGCGAGTGGCGGCACAAACCGCACATTGGCGGACGGAAACACCATGAGATGGCTGCTTCTCCTCCTGGTGCAACATCAGAACATCTATCCCTAGGGCCTATAGGGATCTCACATTTATTTATACTGATAGATTTAGGAAACTTGTTGAGATTCTAAGTATCCAACCCCCTCCTTTGCTCTCTAATGTTCTCTGCATGCATTCATGACTGATTGAAATAAATACATATTTCCTTTTTTACTTGGAAATTCTGAAATATCGCACAAATTTGTTCCTATTATCTGCACCAACCACTTCTCTTCTCTCTACCTATCTTGTCCCCTATTGTAGATTCTATCAATAAAAGTATATTCACTAGGAATCCCATCATTATTTAATCCTCATATTATAATCCCAGTATAACTTGCTTACAAACCAAACCAAAAGGAATAGATTTTTAGTACCCATTGTTCCCTTTTTTTTTTTTGAGAAAGGTAACATCCATTGTTCCCTTTTATGTGACACTCTTTTTTATATTCTCTTTTTAGTATGTTTCCAGAAGAATGACACTTTTATATATTTAGAAACAACATAACTTTTAACTTGTTAGTTTACCCTTAAAACATGATTTAATGGCCATAAAAATGCCATGGAATGTATAAGACCACAAGTTCAAAAGTATGTCTTTCTTTCCATAAACTCCGCCTAGTCAAATAGGTTTACATGAAATAAAACGGAGGGAGTACTCTAAATCATGAGTAATAAGTCAGCACATAAGATGACCTTTTCCACCTGAAGAATGCTAAGTTAATGAAACAATTATTTCATAAATATTGCATTAACTAGCTAAAGGAGAAACTAGCAAGTTTATGGTAATAAATACCACAGTTACATCCCAAAAAGGAAAAGTACCTCCTATTAACAAAATACACTTCTATTTTCACCAAAAGATTATGCGTGCGAAAAGTAAAATAAGATAATCACTAACTAAAAGTCAATTTTACCATCTCGTTCAGCTGTTGAAGCAACATAGTGGCGGAAAAGATTCGGTTCTTGAGCCTGCATATTACAACATGAAATATGAGAATCGTAGAAAGTCATTCAGGATATAGATTTTTTTAAATTAAAGAGGAAACTTACTGCTGCTTTCGTTGGTGATTTCCGAACAAGGTAGTCATAGTACCAATAGGACTCACCATCAATCTAATTTGTTATAAAAAGAGAACAGCTGACTGAGTGCATGTCGAACACAAAGTGGGCCCAAGAACTCATAAATAATAATTCATGAAAATGTATAACACAGTTACACACAAGTGAAAAGATACTCACTACAGAAGCATGTGCATCAAGAAGTGAACTTTCTGCCAATCGCTGTGTTGAGGTTACACGCTGTAGAAACATATGAAAATGTTACCTCACACAGATATCATGTTGGATTTATCTTGAAAATCATGCAAAAGAAAAGGATAAAGAATGGCTGTGCACTTCAGGAAGTTTTATAAGGCAGTCGGTGGAAGAATATATGCAATGATCCAACCAATGTGCCATCTGCATAAGAGTTTATGTAACCGAATCTCTCACAAGAAATTTTGGGATACATGAACAACTTAATTGGTTTCGCTAGGTGATCAGTTCAAAATTGCTACTCCCTCCCGTCCCAATTTATATGAGTTAGTTTGACTTGGCACGGAGTTTAAGAAAGAAAGAAATACTTTTGAAACATGTGGTCTAAAATAAGTGATAGATGTTTGTGCGGCTATAAATCATTTCATTAAGGGTAAAATGGCATTTTAAAGTTAAATTATTACGAACTATAGAAATGTGTCACTCTTTCTGGGACCGACTAAAAAGGAAAGTGAGTCATATAAATTGGGACAGAGAGAGTATCATTTATTCTCAAACCGAACAATCTATAAGTTACACATTGTATTGGCAAAGAAGAAGAAGAAGCTGAAAATCTGATGAACTAGTAAAGCATATTCTAACAAACAGCTGGGGGTTGATATGCAAACCAAAAACCACATCATATACTGCTAGACTCAATTATGTATTTGCTGCCTCTAGAGACACAGAGTCAAATTTGGAGAAGGAATATAGAGTAAATTACCAAAGCAGATTTATCCGACAAAACAGAATCAGCAACATCCTTTGCACTCCATGTACTTTTCTCCTTTGACTTCAAGAACTGTGAGTTGGGAGGACCTATCTGAACAAATATATTGCATTAAGTCTCAAAGAAAGAACGGAAACATGGTCAAAATTAGCAAGAACCAATTCAGGAGCAGACCAATTACCGAAACAGAAATGATGAGATTATCAATGATGTCAACTCGTTCAGACACAATGCGAAGGCGTGCATCAGCTGCATGATATGTCAACACATGAAAAAAAATCATTAAATCAAAAATAAAAAGCATATTTTTAAAGGTTGTGACTCAAGTGTTGTTTTTTTCCTTTTTTGGGATAACTGAAGTATGTATAAGTAGACTATAATAGGGCAACGGTGCTCAGAGACACTTGCCGCGCGGTTGGGACTTTTACCTAGTTTAGTGACTTCCCTAACATCCAACCAGAATACCAAATGATTATAGTATATTTTTAGTATCTCCTCCTTTGAAACGGGAGACAGGATACACCGACTTACGTGATAGTGGCGCAGCTGATGAATAACGCTCCGGTTTTCTGGTTTCCACCCTTCAAATAGATAAAAGAGTGAGGTTCCTACAATTAAGGATGCAGTGCATGAAAATAGAGGTTTTCTTTCATATGGTGAAAACTACATGGACAATTCATTTGCATAGTACTAAATAAAACTGTTAGAATAGAATAGGTAAACACAATCCTACACAAAATAGGAATAGTTTATAGTCTCCTATTTGGTAAGGAGTTGTATTATATAATGTCTATAATTAGGGTTCTCTATGTAATAATTAGAACAACAATTCAATAATATTTTTCCTATATATTTCTCACATGGTATCAGAGCATTGGTGAGAAACTTACCCAAAAATAATAATAATAAAAAAAAAGGGTCAGAATCCGGTGACTGTCAACGGCTGGTTTGCATTGTTGTCTTGTTTTACAAGTGTTGTGCGAAAACCCACACCACCACAAGGTGTGGAACACTCAGGCGAGCAAACCCCAGTGGGCTCCTTTGAGATTCACCGTGTCACGCGCCCTCATGCGCCACCGGCAGTTCCAGCTTCGCGTCACCACGTGCGTCACGCGCCGGTGCGTGCGACACTTTCCGGCCAATTTTTTCGACCAATTTTTTTTTTCATTGAGGTTGCCTCTCCATTCCGAGGCAGACTGTATATCTATATTATTATTCCGACCAGTTTCGGGCAGTCAGACCTAATTTTCGGCGACTGCACCTTTTTTTTTCCAGATTCCGACCATCCTTGTCTTTTTATTTTTTTCCCTCTCTCGAAATTCATAATGTCTTTAGGGATTTGGCTCCAAGAATATAGGTAGTTCAAGTGCTATGATCACTTCAGAACCATTAATGGGAAGCTCAAACTATTTAGCCTGGGCTTCCTCGGTTGAGTTATGGTGCAAGGGGCAAGGCGTTCATGATCACTTAACCAACAATACTTGTGTGGTAGATGAAAAGGCAAAGGCTAGTGAGACTGAGACAAATAATAAAGTCATAGCACAATGGGAGAAGGTTGATGTTCAATTATGTAGTCTCCTATGGCGATCTATCGATTCCAAGTTGATGCCCTTGTTTCGCTCATCCCAAACATGTTATTCAGTTTGGGAAAAGGCTCGTGCTTTATATACTAATGATATATCTCGATTCTATGATGTGATATCTAGAATGACTAGCTTAAAGAAACAAGAATCTGATATGTCTACTTACTTGGGTCAAGTACAAGCAGTCATGGAGGAATTTGACACGTTGATGCCAATCTCTACAAATGTGGACAAACAACAAGAACACACACAAACGTTGTTTCTAGTTCTTACACTTGTTGGACTTTCTACTGACCATGATTCAGTGCATGATCAGATTTTAGCTAGTCCTACTATTCCTACTGTTGATGAATTATTCTCTCGTCTACTTCGTCTTGCCGCGCCTCCCAGCCACAAAGTAGTTTCATCACCGACCATTGACTCATTTGCTCTCGCATATCAAACCATAGAAAAACGAGCATATCAATCTATGGAGAATCGATGAGGAGGAGGTCGTCTTGGAAAACCTCGATCCAAGTGTAGTTATTGTCACAAGTCTGGACACACTCATGACATATGTCATAATTTGCATGGTCCACCACCCAGTTATGATCCTGCTACTCTAAAGGAATATAATGAGTTCCTTCGTAATCGTGCAAGTAAGCATACATCTTCACAAGAAGCATTTGTTGCTCCACCTGATCGACCATCCCATAATGCTCATATTGCTCAATAAGAATATGATGAGTTCCTTCAATATCGAGCAAGTAAGCAAACGTCTCCACAAGTAGCTTCGGTTGTTCAACATGATGTTGCTGTTGCGGGTAATTCTTTTGTTTGTGTTTCACAGTCTAATACTCATGGATCATGGGTCATGGACTCAGGCGCTTCTGATCATGTTTCTGGTAACAAATCACTTCTGTTAGATATTGTTTATTTACAATCTCTTCCTGCTATTACTTTGGCCAATGGGATACAAACAAAACCAAAAGGGGTTGGAAAAGTCACACCCCTATCTTCTGTCACTCTAGACTCTGTTCTTTATGTCCCTAGTTCTCCTTTTAATTTGGCATTTGTTAGTCGTTTGACACGTGCCCTACATTGTGGCATAACCTTTTTTGATGATTTTTTTCTCATGCAGGACCGCAATACGGGACAGACGATTGGCACAGGACATGAATCGCAAGGCCTTTACTATCTTACCTCTTCAAATTCTTTCACAGCAAGCTCTGTTACAGATCCTCGGGACCTCATTCACAAACGTTTGGGACATCCGAGTCTATCTAAACTGCAACAGATGGTGCCTAGTTTATCTAGTTTATCCAAATTAGATTATGAGTCCTGTCAACTTGGGAAAACACTCGTGCCACATTTCCACGTGGTACTGAGGGTCGTTCAGAGTCTATTTTTTTATTAGTTCATTATGATGTTTGGGGCCCTAGTAGAGTCAGCTCCACCTTAGGATTTCGTTATTTTGTTAGTTTCATTGATGATTATTCGAGATGTACTTGGGTTTTCTTAATGAAAGGTCCTTCTGAGTTATTTTCTATATTCAAAAGTTTCTTTGTTGAAAAAAAAATCAGTTTGGTGTTTCTATTCGTACTTTTTGTAGTGATACTGCCTTAGAATACTTATCATCCCAGTTTCAGTAGTTTATGTCTGACCAAGGAATTATTCACCAAACATCTTGTCCATACACTCCTCAGCAAAATGGTGTAGCGGAAAGAAAGAATAGGCTTCTCATTAAGACTACTCGCACTCTCCTCATTGAATCCCACGTTCCGTTGCGTTTTTGGGGGGATGCAGTCCTTTCATCTTGTTATTTAATTAATAGAATGCCCTCATCTTCTATTCAGAATCAGGTTCCACATTTCATACTATACCCTCAGTCACATCTCAATTCTATCCCTCCTCGTGTATTTGGGAGCACATGCTTTGTTCATAACTTAGCCCCAGGAAAAGATAAATTAGCCCCTCGTGCTCTTAAATGTGTCTTTCTTGGTTACTCTCGAGTTCAAAAAAGGTATCGTTGCTATTCACATGATCTCCGCCGATATCTTATGTCTGCCGATGTAACATCCTTTGAATCTCAACCTTACTACACATCTTCTGATCATCCTGATATCTCTGAGGTCTTACCTATACCTCAGGTCTTGCCTGTACCGACTTTTGAGAGACCTACGGTATCTTCTCCATCTCCAGTTGTTGTGCCACCACTCCTAACTTACCATCGGCGTCCACGTCCAGCAATAGTCTAAAATGATTCATGTCATGCGCCGGACCCTGCTCCCACTGCGGCCTTGCCTCCTGCTAGTCAATCGATTGCACTTCAAAAAGGTATACGACCTACTCGAAACACTAATCCACATTATACTTCTTGAGCTATCATCGTTTATCTTCACCCCATTATGCCTTTGTATCATCTTTGTCCTCTATTTCCATCCCTAAGACTACAGGAGAAGCACTTTCTCATTCTGGATGGAGGCAGGCTATGATTGATGAGATGTCTGCTTTACATTCAAGTGGTACTTGGGAGCTTGTCTCCCTTCCTACTGGTAAGTCTACCGTTGGTTGTCGTTGGGTTTATGCGGTCAAAATTGGTCTAGATGGTCAAGTCGATCGACTTAAGGCTCACCTTGTTGCTAAAGGGTATACTCAGATATTTGGGCTAGATTATAGTGACACTTTCGCTCCTGTGGCCAAAATAGCATCAATCCGTCTTTTTCTATCTATGGTTGTCGTTCGTCATTGGCCTCTTTATCAGTTGGACATTAAGAATGCTTTTTTGCATGGTGATCTAGAGGAAGAAGTCTATATGGAGCAACCACCTAGTTTTGTTGCTCAGGGGGAGTCTAGTAGCCTTGTACTTCGATTATGTCGGTCACTCTATGGTCTGAAACAGTCTCCTCGAGCTTGGTTTGGAAAGTTCAGCACAGTAATTCAAGAGTTTGGCATGACTCGTAGTGGCGCTGATCACTCTGTGTTTTATCGGCATTCAGAACCAAATCTGTGTATTTATTTGATTGTTTACGTTAATGATATCGTTATCACCGGTAATGATCAAGTTGGTATTGCTAATTTGAAGCAGTGTCTTTTTCAGCATTTCCAAACTAAAGACCTCGGTAGACTGAAGTATTTTCGGTATAGAGGTTGCTCAGTCTAGATCAGGTATTGTTATTTCTCAACGCAAATATGCTTTAGACATTCTTGAGGAGACAGGAATGATGGGATGTAAACCCATTGACACTCCTATGGATCCGAATGTTAAACTCCTTCCGGGACAGGGGGAGCAACTCAATAATCCTGAAAGGTATAGACGGTTAGTTGGAAAGTTGAATTATCTCACGGTGACTAGATCGGACATCTCTTTTCCTGTGAGTGTTGCAAGTCAGTTTATGACTTCTCCTTGTGATAGTCATTGGGATGCAGTTGTTCGTATTCTGCGATATATAAAGTCAGCTCCTGGTAAAGGACTACTCTTTGAGGATCAAGGCCATGAGCATATCACCGGATATGCAGACACTAATTGGGCAGGATCACCCTTTGATAGACGTTCTACATCCGGATATTGTGTTTTAGTTGGAGGTAATTTGGTGTCATGGAAGAGTAAGAAACAAAGTGTGGTTGCTCGATCCAGTGCAGAAGCAGAATATCGAGCAATGGTTGTAGCAACTTGTGAGCTAGTTTGGATCAAACAGTTGCTTGGACAACTGAAGTTTGGAGAAACCGGTCATATGGAACTTGTGTGTGATAATCAAGCGGCCCTTCATATTGCATCAAATCCAGTGTTTCATGAGAGGACTAAGCACATTGAGATTGATTGTCACTTTGTAAGAGAAAAGATACTCTCAGGTGATAGTGTTACCAAATTTATGAAGTCAAATGATCAACTTGCAGATATCTTCACCAAGTCCCTCACCGGTCCTCGTATTAATTACATTTGTAACAAGCTAGGTACATATAATTTGTATGCACCAGCTTGAGGGGGAGTGTTAGAATAGAATAGGTCAACACAATCCTACACAAAATAGGAATAGTTTATAGTCTCCTATTTGGTAAGGAATTGTATTATATAGTGTCTATAAATAGGGTTCTCTATGTAATAATTAGAACAACAATTCAATAATATTTTTCTTATATAGTTCACACAAAAACCACAAGAAAAAACAAATCCACAATGGTTGTTAAGTGAGCTGCAGATACTGTGTCCATGGAAGCCGTACTATACAGAACAGAAGTGGATTTGGACATCAAATGGATACAGATTTTTTGGCAAGTGAAAAACAACTGGAAGTTCTCACTTGCGTGATTAGATCTTAAAAGCTGAATACAGGGATAGGATTTCAGTAGAGTGTATCCCTGAAGTCCCCTGGGACCATCCAAATGTACAGAAGGATTTGAATGTGTACTTCAGCAACTTGTTTTTTTCTTCCAAAGTTTGATGACAAATACATTAGAATTTCAAAGGTCTAGGCTTCTTTGGTCTAAAATTATCACGCCCATTGTTTCTGAGTATGAAATTACATAAGAAACCAACAACTCCAACTAAATGATTTTCTTTTCTTTTTTCAATTTCAAAGAAACATGACAAATGGAAAGAAGACAAGGACCTAGTAACAAAGCTATTGCTTACCATTTGAAGACGAACTTCTTAGATGGCATTTCAATAGGATACAAGTAGGAATAGGCATTTATGTCATCGACAGACGAACCCATTTTCAACTCTTCTTCAGCAGTTAAACCTGCATATAGCCAAGAAAATCTCTCTTCACTAAACCTAAAAACGATTAGAAAGCTGCAATACAATATTACAATATTTTCCCTTGAAACAGGGATCTCTACATTAAGCTAAGTATATGGATAAAAATTCAACTATGTTCATACACAAAATCATGCTGCCCCAAACCAACCTATGTAATACACTTCAATCCCAGATGAATTCAGTTGCCAAAGACATGTATTTAACTATCTACTTAAATTTTCAAGTTTTAACCATCCGAAGGTTCCACTTTCAGCAACGACAATCTATACGACGCAACTATTGAATATACTTCTGGAAAAAGCAGTAGCTACTGCTTTGCAATTCACAAGTATTTAAACTTAGAGGACAAATGGAAGGAAGTACCTAATTGCACCAATTTGAGAGTTCACGGGGCCGATGAGTCCAAAATGTTTAATTGGGCTAACTTGTATTTAAAAATTTAAGACAGTGGGGCATAATTTTCAGAACGATATCTTGTTAAATGATGTGCTTAATCCATATCACTGAGAAAGCAGCAAGGAGCCCTCCCCAGCAAGTTCTTTCACTTAGTTTTTAAGTGGAAGAAAGACAATATACCCTTCAGCTAAGCTGCTCGGACTCTCCAAAAATGTTGCCACACCCGTGTCGGATCCTCCAAAAATGCACTACTTTTTCAAGGATCCGACACTTACCTGGGACATTTTTGAAGAGTCTGAGCAACCTAGCCCTTCAGCATCACTATTGCTTCACCTGTTGCTGTTAAAAAGACTCATCATTCTTCCATTTACCAGAAAAAGAAATTATATATAATTTCAATCAACTAGGAGAGGACCTAGTGNTATTGAATATACTTCTGGAAAAAGCAGTAGCTACTGCTTTGCAATTCACAAGTATTTAAACTTAGAGGACAAATGGAAGGAAGTACCTAATTGCACCAATTTGAGAGTTCACGGGGCCGATGAGTCCAAAATGTTTAATTGGGCTAACTTGTATTTAAAAATTTAAGACAGTGGGGCATAATTTTCAGAACAATATCCTGTTAAATGATGTACTTAATCCATATCACTGAGAAAGCGGCAAGGAGCCCTCCCCAGCAAGTTCTTTCACTTAGTTTTAAAGTGGAAGGAAGACAATATACCCTTCAGCTAAGCTGCTCGGACTCTCCAAAAATGTTGCCGCACCCGTGTCGGATCCTCCAAAAATGCACTACTTTTTCAAGGATCCGACACTTGGGACATTTTTGAAGAGTCTGGGCAACATAGCCCTTCAGCATCACTATTGTTTCACCTGTTGCTGTTAAAAAGACTCATCATTCTTCCATTTACCAGAAAAAGAAATTATATATAATTTCAATCAACTAGGAGATGACCTAGTGTAATTTTCAGCATATGAATGTAACTGTCTGACTTGGATGTCCAGATAACATCCACACACCCAGCATTGATTTTGAATCAGCTGCAATATTTATATCATTCCTTCCTCTCCAACACTCCGCCACCTTTCATCTTGATTCATTTTAAGGTAGTCTATCTAACTAGGAAATGCCAATGCTACACTTTATCACTCATTTCCCTTCCTTTCCATCCATGACATCCAATGATAGACTAAAGGTTTATCTGCAGTAACAAGATCTAGGGTGAAACGCTATTCGCTGAGTCCTAATTACATGACTGACTTTCGTGCTTAGTCCATCCAGATATACTTGACCACTTCCTAAACTAAAAACTATATTGTTTTCTCCTTTATCCAGATTATTCTAATAACTATTCTAAGCATGCATGTTTAAGTTATTATCATAAGACTGTCCCATTATTTAAGGATTTTCTCCCTCCAACTGTTCAAACAAAATTAATCTAGTATAATTGCATACACTTTCAAACATGGTTGACATCTCCTTGACTAACTACTCCACTTTTTAACATTTCAAAATAATATACTAGACACTTTAACATGTAACTAATCTTTATCATTTGTCTGACACTATTACTATATTGGGAGTCAACTACTCGCTCCATCCACTTTTAGTCTTTTACTTGTCCACTATACTAGAAATAGATATCCACTTTTACTTGTCCAGTTTGGAAAACTGCGAGATAATTTATCACTTATTATTAACTATTAGTCAAAGGGTGATATAGTAAAATTGGCATTCCATATATTGTTCCTTGAGGGTTATGTCAAGTTACTCAAGTCAATAGCGGACAAGTAAAAATGGACAGAGAGAGTATATCTTTTGTATGGCCATAATCCATTTTACTTGTAAATCTAGCTACCGCCAAAAGGGTCTAACTTATTGGGACAGGGAGAGAGTTCAATAATGTCAATAACTAATAAGTGACTTCAAATGACAATGCTGATATTCATCTTATCACTAACATTACAAAACTGAAACAGCAGCAGAGATAAGGTAAAAAATAAATTCACAGAAACAATCCCACCCCCAAATTGAAATTATACTCAAAGACACCCAAAAATGCAAACTTTACAGCTTTTTACCTGAAAATGGGAAAATTAGAGAGAGTGAAGAGGAAAGAGCAATGAAGGTCAAGTCCCTTCTGGAAACCCCATATTGGGTAGTGGGTTCTTTGCAAAACTCTGAACATACCCTGAATTTCCCACATTTTTTTTGGTTCCGCAGAATCTTGCTCTGCTTTCTACAAGAAACAAAACAAAAAAAAATGAAATCTTTTTGTTAGAGGTAAATAAGAAATAAAGAAAATAGTATGAAAAGAAAGAGGAATACTTTAAGGGAGTTGAAAGGATAGAAGGATTAGATGAAGAAGGCAATGGAGGAGATGAGAGAAGAGCTGTTGCTGCCATGGTTAGACTCTATTTTGGATTTAGCTCATATCCTCAAATACAAAAAAAAACAAAGTGATCTTTTTCTACTGAGTTTGAGTTGTAATAAATAGAATATAATTTCATTTTTGTTTAGTTGATGGACAACTTATATTCAAAAAAAATTCTTTTATTTTCCACTCAGCATGTGTTAGGAAATATTTTCTTAAATCTGAAAAAAAAAGTTTTTTATTTATTTTATTGTATTTGATAAAAGTAAAAAAAAAACATTATCTTAAAAGAATTTGAGCATAATCTAAACATACTATGATGTAAATGTGAAGAATAAGGAGTGGGAGCGAGTGTGAGCATAAGGTGTTTTAGAAGATGAAGAGGAACCAATAAATATAAAATGTCAATTGTGAAATTAAATTTCTCTATTTTTATTAGAAAAATTATTTTTTTTCCTTTCTAATATACTTATTTTATTAAAAGAAAATATTTTTATTTTATAATTATTCAAGTAAAATATTTACTATTTATTCAAATTTATAAAAATTACATACGTTAATGTATTTTTGGATAATACAATTTGATATATCATGAAGCAATGTATATGTATATTGAGTATTTTATAAATATTATTTTTCTAAATAAGCATGAGCATAATATTTGTTAGATGATATTCTTGAGTGTATATTTTTTTGCTGCTTCTGTATTCTATGTAGTTGTCTGGATTTTTTTTCTTTCACAAAATTCGAAACATAAATACATCTAATTAAGCATAGAAGGATCTAACAATAGCACCAAAAATACTTGGTATTAAATATTAAAGTTTGATTTGTTTCTTTTTAAAATGTTGATTATTCATTATAAATTAGAATTAAAATATGCATGATTTAGAATGATAAATTAGTGTAGTCTACGTCAAGATTGTGATGGATTTATAATAATTATGATCAATTTAATTACCTCGAAAAGGGAAAAAAAACTTGAAGGTAAAGGCATATAATGAAACATGAGAAAAAATATGTTTATTCAAGTTGCTCTAATCCGGAAAATTGTAGTTTAAATTTGAGATAATTAGTTTTTATTCCTACTAGAATTGATTTTAATTTGAGATAATTATATTAATCGAGTAAATTTTGAATTAGACTAATAAATTTATAGTTACTTGTAAGTTAAAACCTTTAAAATTGAATAGACTTTTAGATATCTATTCTTGCAATTATGCAACTCTTATTATCATCATTTTGAAGAATTTCTTTCGATGATAATTTTTTAAAGAAAGAAGAAGAAGTTAACAATATCTAAGCTTGGTTTTAAGATTAAAAGTTAAATGGGATCACTAGTTTTTACTTTATTATCTATATTATATTTAATTTTTTTATAATATTAATTTACACTTAATATTGACAAAGTTCAAATAAAACATTGTTCTCCTCTCCTTCTTGGCTTTCGAAAATAGGGTTTTGGATTATTTTTTTCAAATTTCAAATATTTGAAGTTGTATTTGAATTTTTTCGGATTAAGCACTAATTCTCAAATAAAATGGGGAAAATTATGAAAAAGTGAATAATTCTCATAACAACGAGCTAGAAAATTTGAAAATTTCATTAGTTGGACTAAAAGTGCAGTATTTTTTTTAGGATTAATTACAGAAATTCACCTTTTAGTTTACTTATTACCATTATCCCCTATAAGTTTTACAAATCTTCAAAATTTCTCATTTTCACGCATTAGATTAGTGTATCTCACGCATCAGATTAATGTATCAGCGCATCAGATTAGTGTATCTCGCGTATCAGATTAGTGTATCATGTATAAAGTGTACATCTGATTAGTGTATCATGTATAAAATGTAATGTATCTTACTTAACGATTAATGTATCNCGATGATAATTTTTTAAAGAAAGAAGAAGAAGTTAACAATATCTAAGCTTGGTTTTAAGATTAAAAGTTAAATGGGATCACTAGTTTTTACTTTATTATCTATATTATATTTAATTTTTTGTAATATTAATTTACACTTAATACTGACAAAGTTCAAATAAAACAGTGTTCTCCTCTCCTTCTTGGCTTTCGAAAATAGGGTTTTGGATTATTTTTTCAAATTTCAAATATTTGAAGTTGTATTTGAATTTTTTCGGATTAAGCACTAATTCTCAAATAAAATGGGGAAAAATATGAAAAAGTGAATAATTCTCATAACAACGAGCTAGAAAATTTGAAATTTTCATTAGTTGGACTAAAAGTGCAGTATTTTTTTAGGATTAATTACAGAAATCCACATTTTAGTTTACTTATTACCATTATCACCTATAAGTTTTACAAATCTCCAAAATTCCTCATTTTCACACATCAAATTAGTGTATCTCGCGCATCAGATTAATGTATCATCGCATCAGATTAGTGTATCTCGCGTATCAGATTAGTGTATCATATATAAAGTGTACATCAGATTAGTGTATCATGTATAAAATGTAATGTATCTTACTTAACGATTAATGTATCAGCGCTTATATTATTGTATCCGTTTGAGGGATTTCTGTAATTATAAACTCTTAAGGGATATATTGTAATTTTGTCTTAAAAGTATGTGATTTCTATTTGTCCTTTTTTTTATAACTAAGAATGAAAGAGTATATATGTATAGACTAATCCAGAAAATTATTTAAATTAAGAAAACTCAACCTCTAAGGGTTCTTTGCAAGAATATTATAGGATTACAATTTGGAATTAAAATCAGAAATATAACCAAATAATTTATTTTATTTTTATATGAGAAAAGTTATAATAAAATTTTAATATAAAACTAATGTCGTTATAACTAATATCTCTAATTTAACATAGAATAAATTCAATACAAAATTTAAACGGGAACAACCGATCTAGTACCTTAAAACAAATAATGACAAAGGTCAAATCAATAACATATCTAGTACATAGACGTTAACCCTACCTTTTTATGGAGAGACTATTCCAAAGGTCAATCAAGTATAATAAAATAAGATATGGGGTTAATTTAAAACTTCCAAAATTAGAGGGGGTGATTTAGCAATAAGAGAGAAAGCTCCACACAAGGAAGTGTAGAATACTCTTAAGCAGCAGAGCTAGTGTCAAGATTTGCGGAAGAGAGAGAGAGAGGCGTCACTTTCTTGATCTCAAAGCAGCAAAGAATTTTGAGAGGCGAAAATGGAGGAATTAAGCAGTGCTTTGAATTCCCATATGGACCAAATGGCAGATCTTGTTGAGAAATTCTCTGCAGAGATGAGGTCTAGTCTTAGACCAGCATATGACAACTTCATAGGATTCTTCCACGCCATTGACTGGACGGTATTGCCAATTCGACCTTTTTTTTTCCCCTTTTCCAGCTTCTGAACTTGGTAAAAATCAGATTTTGTTAGGACCCTGTTATTATTTTTGTGAAATTTTTATACTTCGACCTATCTTGTTGTGCCTTGTACTCTGTTTCTGCAGTATTTTGCATTTTTTTGTGTTGTCCGGTATTGATTTTTATAGCAATGTCTGTGTTGTATGTCATTGTGGTGTTGTTCTTTTCTTTGTTTGTTTGTTTGGGTGGATGGGGGTGTTGTGTTGAGCTTAAATGGTGAAACGTGGTTAGTGGGGATTCATATCCCAACTTGTTTGGGATTGAGGCATAGTAGTTGTTGTTTTGTTTGGGGCAGCTGGAAAGGGAAGGGTTGTGTGTGTGTGTTGAGCTTAACCGGTGAAACATGGTTAGTGAGGATTCATATCCGAGCTTGTTTGGGATTGAGGCTTCATAGTTGTTGTTTTGTTTTGGGAGCAGTGGGGGTGGGGGGTGGCTTGTACTAGGGAAAACGGAGGGTCAGGTCAATTATCTAATTGCAGAACGTATGGTAACATTGAAATGCTGTACATTCTAACATTCATGTCTCCTAGAATTACATATACTTTGGTAGATAAACCATATTTTCTAAGAACTAAGTTATGTAGTTTTATATGTGAAAAATTTTCCGCAGGCATATCTTGCTCTGCTTTGGACTTGGTTCATGTACTGTTTTGCATTTTTTCTGTGAAGTTTCTGCTATTATCGTATATGATTTCTTTTGGGGCAAGAGAGGGATAGCCTAGTGGAATTGGAAATTTCCATCTACCTCCAACCATGAGATTAGAGGCTTGAGTCACCAAAGGAGCTGAATGGGGAAGCCTTTCTTTGGTTCTTAGCCAGAGGTTTTGTGGGTGGGGTTTATTGTATCACAATTCACGAAAAACATCAAGGCGATTTCTTCCTTCTCTCTAAGCCTAGTGTTGTTTTTTACTTTTAAGTAGTAGGTTTCAGCGGAACATTTAGCTCACGATTTTTAAATATATTAGTACCGATTCAATCAAATTGGATCAGTGTTAGAAGGACACCGTCTATATAAGGAGCCTTATCAGTTGAAGAGAGGTAGAACTCTCCTATCCTCGTAAAATTGTGTATTGAAATAAAACATCTTTCTAAATTCCACTTTTCTTTCTTTAATTATGATAGGATGATCTGTAGTTGGTTTAGAATATTAAAAATCCCATCATATGTGATTGCTGAAGTTTAAAGATTTTTCTTGGATAAAGGCCAGGCAAGGCAAATTGTTGGCAAGATGTACTGTGTTAATGCTCGGCTAGGCAAACCTTCTAAAGAAAATTCTTTGGCTGTCGGTTCAATTGTAATTTGCCTAAGTAGTATTTTGCTACCTCGGTATTACAGTCACCCAGAGTTGGTTATATGTTCCTTTCTCTCCGTTGCAATCCTGTTATCTCTTCCTCTACTATATGGTCCTTACTCCTTAGTTCCAATCATGTTATGCCTCTTTGTTTTTTTCATTTTACTCACTTTTTGAATTTGCTTTTCGTCCTCCACTTTTGAAACTAAAGATGAGAAAGACTCTACTTGATCCTTAAGGGGAATGATATCATATGGCATGTGGTTGATGCTGCCAGCTGTCTAATGCAATACTAGGAGAATTTTAGAAAGAAGTTAGAGCTCTATGTTAGCATTTGCTTGCTAATTGAAATTGTAATGTTTAAAGGAGATAATGTATTCATCATTGCATACATCATTCCCTTACCAAAATATATTTGTTATTATTAAAATTTTGAGCAAGAGGTATCATTGGCTAACAAAATATGTGATTTGAGCTTGTCAAATATGAGAGTTTTGCATTTTGACTAAGACAAATTTATTTGGCTGTCTTGCTTATTAATGATTTTCCTTTCTTTATGTAGGAACCTTGGTTGGTAGGTCTTCTTTCATTTCACGCCGTGTTTCTTCTAGTATGTATTGTGTCTCGGAAGAACATCAATTTCCAGATGTTTTTGTTCCTTTTTGCACGTAAGTTCACTGCTATTTACAGTTATCCAGTTTCTGATATTTCTTGATATTTTTTCATGAAGTTAAGTGTTGTATTAAATTGGCATCAGGACATGCAAAGTAAGTACACAATAAATCATGGTCAAACTCCTACTACAACAACTTCCTCTACTAGACCAGGGAGTTTAACCGGAAAGCAAAAGTACGGTTTTAAACCACTGATAGGGAGCTCATGAAATAAGGGGAAATAACATCATTTACAGGGTATAAGATTGCTGAGGTTCAATAGGCAAAAGGATTTTAGTCTACTGTTAGGAGTTGAGATGCCATTAAAAAATCTGAGATTCATCTCTTTCCAAAGACTCCAAAAAATACATGCTGGGTTTTCTTGATGTACTGTCAACTTTCCATAGGCACCAATTTTCAACTGCATCTTTGATGAGCTCCAATTAATTGCAAAAACTGAAGGGACCATGTTGTAAAGATCAGTGACCACTGAAGAATGTAGGATTTAGGAACAAGTGGTTAACTGATTCTAGGCTGTTCTGACACATGTAGCATGCTGGATACAATTTTCTAGATTTGCAGAAGAGTTCAGGTGATAAACGGCCTAAAGAGTTATGCCTGCTCCCATAACAATTTCTTCCTATAAGTGCTTGCCACCAAATGACAAGAAGTAGGATAATTTTGTCTTCATGAAGTGAGAAGGGAAGGGGGTAAATATACCCTTCAACTTTGCAATTTAGAGCAGATATACCCCCTTGTTAAACATGTGGTGCATATATACCTCTGCCGTCTAACAAATGATGCATTATTTACCCTTTTTGTTAACAAACCTATATTTACTGAATTAAAAAAAATTCTAAAGTTGGTTTTTTAATTCCAAAAATGTCACGTGGCTTTAAAAATTACTTTATCCATTTTTTACCCCTTTTTCGTTAGAAATGTCCTCAGTAGACAACTTCAAAAGCTCAATGACATAATACAGTTCCGGAATAACCTGTCTGAACTTTCTACATGGATTGCTAGGCTTCCCCTTTCACAATGACACATAGAACTTATGTTTTAGGTAGAAAGCTAAACTTTCGACATTACTCTATTTTGTCTTCATGGTTTTCTATGTTTTGGGTTTAGCAGACTACATATGTCTTAGTTTTCAGATTGAAAAATTCATATTGTTGAGCTTAATGAAAGCATAAGTTTTTAGGCTGTTAAGTAGCAGGTACTATATTCCGTATGCTAGTAGCTTTGTGTTGTGAAACTGAAGTGATGACATCTTTCTAGCTTGCATGTTAGAAGTTTGATCTTTTCCATTGCAGTGTATGAGAATGTCCCTCTTTCCTCACTTTTTTTAGTTACCTTATGATACAGTGGGAGGAGTGTATGGTGCTGAGAGGCTTAATCGCATATTAGCTGCGAACTGGAAAAGCTTTGCGCGCCAGAATTACTTTGATTCACATGGCATTTTTCTTTCCACACTCTGGTCTGGGCCTCTGTTGGTTATTGCGATAATAATCTTGGTGAGTATCTTTGGTCATTCGGCTCTCTTTGTTTTCGTCATTTCTATTGTTTTTCACTCGCTAATCTGCTTTACACCTTTCTTCTTTGCAGGTTAACACCCTCTTTTCATTATGCTACCTGATTGTGAGGTGGAAAAAAGCTGAACTTAGACACCGGGCAAGACTAGCTAGCAACAAGGAGGATTAACAACATATATATTTGCTGCTCTGCTACGACTAAAGCCGGGGGGGAATGCGGCTTATGCGACATCTTACTACATTCTCTCCCTACACCAACTGGTGAAGAGAATTCCTTAACACTCGGTTACATTAAGGATTTCTTTCACATGAACTTTTTCCCGATGCGTTTAACATAGTTTTTGTTCAAATTATCTATCTTTGTAGAGGTGAAATGAGCATAGCCTTTCTTGCTTTTATACCCCGCCTGAGAAACGTTGCCCAGCTCTCATTTAATCTTGCAATGTTAGATCTTTGAATTTCTTATATCAAGATTCAATTGAGTCTCTGAAAGAAGTCTCGTGTGAAGTATTTGCTCTCTTTTTACCTAGATTATACTGTTGAAACTCATCGTGGTCCACTCTATGTTACAAACTATACATGTTTCTTCCCATTTTCTCACCATCAGTTTAATTCTGTTACTATTTGAAAATACAAGGATAGCGTGTCTATGAAACAGCCTTGGGTCAGTGGATGCACATTTAACGATCAAAGAGTAAACTATTCCAATCTTATAGTTTTCGTTGAGCTTCTCAATTAGTTTTTGTAGGATGTCCCCAGAGGCTGACTTAGGAACATTGTTTGTGATTGTCGCCATTGCAATGTTAGCAGTGGCGGATAGAAAGTAGGAACGCACACTATGTAAATAGCCTGAAAACATTTTTAATGTATAAGTTCTATGCATCTGTCAAACTAATACATAGGAAGGACATTCCTTCCTCATCAAAGTACCCAATATCTGCACTATGGATTGTTGAAATTGCCTTGTGTGCACCCATATTTTCCCTAATTGTCCAGGAGGAAGAGGCTTCAGTTTATCAACTCTGAACTATTTGAGCTTCCATTCCCTGGAACTATAAGTCCCTGCTGATCCTGTGTCTGCAGCCTACATATTGATTCTCTCTGATGAGACAATCTCACAGGTTTCTGTTATACCATATCCGTAAACAACAACAACGCGAGGATATCTTATTGCATTCATCCATCAACTTCCTTCCCTAAAGGTGCAGCACCAGATCCAACATGCTTCAATGAAGTTAAATTATGCTTCACCACAGGATTCTTTGCGAATGCTAAAACATCTGAGAAACAATCCACATATGTGTCACCCTGTACCTCTCAATATAATCATTTCCAAATCGAACTTATCCATAGACACAACAGTATTACCCTTCTGCAACTGTGAATACGTAAAAATAACAGGACCAAACACATGAAACAAAGGCAACACACAGAATGCTGCAATGTCACTTTGCTCTATCCCATAGTTATCGCAATTCATGTACCCTGCTTTATCAACTAGATCATTAAATGTTGCAACACTCAAATTAGAATTTTTCTGGTGACAGAAAAGCAAACTAGGCAATTTAAACCCATTGACCTTATCAAGCAATTCAGGAACAGTGATAATAAGCCTGGGTTTCAATCTTTAACTTGCTTGGAAAAATTTGAAAACTGTATACATAGGATTATCAGTTATAGTGATGGAATCTATGGTATTAACATCGAAGAAACAAAGAAGAAATTGGATAGACTTGGGGGCTAAAATAAGAACGGCATCATTTTTGTTGATACCCAGAGGCCAGTTGGTGAAGAAGTCAGAAGAGATTCTGGATACCATGGACTAGAACCCAGAAAAAGTATTGGTTTACAGATTCAGCATCAAGGGATGATTTTCCAGGAAGAGGTGGTGTTACTGAATGGAAAAGAAACTATAGAAAGATTTTGATATATTCTGGGGGAAACACTAATCCATAGCCATATACTCTTGTCAAAACCTGCATAGGATTTATATCCATCTCCTATTATCAACTCGTTTTCGCTTGGATGGTTCTTCTAAATGGTCCGCACTGGATTGTAATTTATATCCGTCTCCTATTGTCAACTCGTTTTCGCTTGGATGGTTCTTCTAATTGGTCCGCACTGGATTGTATCTAAAGAAGAACAGAACAAATTGTCAAAAAAAATAAACAAGCAAATCTAAAATCCATGATCGCAAGTCAAAAGACTAATGATTGTTACCTTATTTAGTTTATCTCTGACCAGCTTAACAGTTTGATTCATAGATTGTGAAGGAAAGTATTCCTGACATCATTACCAAAATGGAGAAGAAACAGTCATTCTACAGAAATTCAAAACCAAGTGTTGTGAACTTGCATGCAGTAAGCAAAACTCACGCACATAGAGTTCATACAAGAGTTGCAAAGAAAAGTTGAAACCAGGTAAAAAGGTGGTTCTACAACTAGAATTTTAGAATGTGGTGGCCTGACTGAACTGAAGAACGGAATAATCATTTTTAAGAGAATTTCTTATCTCTAACTTCATTCCCCTCTCTTCTCTAAGGGGCTCTTTGTTGTTCCTCCTCGTGTCTAGAAGTAGAATGAGAAAGGAGCAAATACTAAACGGAAAATGTATTATCTCTTAGGTAAATTACCAATTGAGCCTTTCTGCCAATAATTTTTTGCACAAGAACTGGAAGGGGAGAATAAAAGAAAAGAAGATGAGGCAGAACCAGAATAGTTGGCACCGTTCATGCCCCTCACTAGCTAAACAAGCATTAAATTAACCCCAAAATGATGGGATCCAAGCTCCAGCCAGCTAGGCCGGCTTACCCATACTTTTTTGATAACCATGGTGTCCAGCCTAGCTTGCGCACACTACCAATTCCATGGGATACCTGCTACCTACCACTAGGTATCAGGTAATTGTCTACTAAAGGCCAAGACAAATGGAAGAAATCACCTATTGTTTTTGTCTCCACTGAGATTTGAACCTAAAATATGGTTCTCCTCTCACTTCACTGACCATTAGGCATACCCATATAATGCGCAACCACATACCCAATCTAGATAATCCTGAGTCCTCTCCCTGATACCAACTCTGTGAGCCCCAAGGCATAACTCACGGCCGTGAGTTCAGATCAACCAATGAAAGTTCCTAATTTTTGCAATCCCAGCACTCACTACTGACCTCATTTAGTGGTAATTCTCCATCTAGCATTAAAAAAAAATACACAGAGATCTTTTATGTTTATTTGAAGTCATTGCAATCCTTGCCAGAAAATTCTACCCCTTGAAACCTGTCTACAGCTTCCAATTTGCCAAGAACACAACACAAAATTGATTTTTCTCCCTTTCAGCATTCTTCTTGCCTTTGCTAATCCACCAATGACAAGCGAACAAAGGGATGCTAAGTCTCCTAGTTTACCAAAAAATAATGTCTCCTAGTTTCACAACCTAAGGAGATCTGCCAAAAATTTATAGATAACATTTATAACCGTTAGGCACTCAACATTGCAGAGAAATGATTATCTGGCAACCAACCCCCTGCTTCATAATATGACTATTGAATCTGATAATAATGTTAATGTCAGTTGCCAAAAGTCAAAATCATATGAGGTATAAATGCAATACTTTTGTTACCTATGACTAACCTTGTCTGAAGAAACCATTGTTATGGGAGAACACTGCATGTCATGAACAGAATTACCCTGAGAACTCGAGCTCTGCCTACAATGAAAATGTTTTTACTTTATTTTGATAAATAAAATTCAAAAGTCAATTCAGAGCATCTTATTTAACTACCTATGATTAGAGCCAATTGATTGTGCGGTAGAATTCAACTGGGCTGGAGAGGAAGTTATCGAGGGCTCACCAATCATATCTGGCCGATATGTGGCAGATCCTTTTGACCTTCCAGCTGAAAGGACATCAACTCCGAAATAAGAAACTAGGGGTCTACAAAATAAAGGCAGAATTTTTCTCGTTGGACAAGGTAATTTCTAACTTTGTGACAAGGTACTTACGGTTTAATCGTGCTAAAACCTCCTTTCTCCTTGCTTCTAACTTCTCCTTCGTCTCGTGCAGACTCTCAAATTGAGGTGCATAAGAAACCTGTAGCTTTTTTCCTAGGAAAACAGACTCGTCCAGTTTCCTTTTGGCAAATCTGGATAGCGAATATGTAAGCATAACTCATGATGCAATATAAAAACAAAATGTGCATGTATATGGAGAATTGCATGGAAATCATCGTCCAGAAAATAATGCTATGCTGGACCAGTTCCTTCAAAAAATTCTATTGTGTTATAAGGGTATTGGAGTCCTTTTGCAATACACAAATCTTGCCCTTTCCCTTAGCAGTTTAATGAGATCTTTCACAACACTATAAATGAAAATACCAATATTCATTAACATCTCTAGATATAACGGTTATGATCTGAACATTGTAATCACCTGGCATTGTCAACCCGGCAAAACCTGATCCAGAAGACGTCTGTAAATGGCTCACAATCTTCAGCATCCATTGGTTTACATCTAAGAAACCAGAAGAACAGTAATGATGAAGGTAACACACTAGAAGACATTATTGACACTACCAACTTCATCTTTAAATTGTGCATTGCTAAGTACAATCACCATCCTAAGTTTATTTGTAAAGAAAAAAGCCAACAATTACAAGATGCAAGGAACATATAAGTTCAGCAAGCAGATATAGAGGTATCCCCTCTGCCATCCCCCCCTCAGCCCAAATGAAACAAAAAAAAATAGAGAACAAAGAGCAAAATGCAGTATTAGTCCCTCTATTATCTTTGTGTGTACTTTTTCAACTCTTTCATTTTGAAAAGGATTTCTTATTTTTATTCTTAGACCTTCCATTTTTAACCTTCAATTTTCGAATATAGAAAAATTGATCTAAGTTTTAGATGGAACTAGCTGAGCTAACATCATTGTAAAATTTTACATGACATACTCATTTGAAACAAAAGGCACGGTTAAGTTGAGTTATTATGTATATATAGATGAAAACAAGCCAAAAGGTTTTAAAATACGAGTACATCTCCAATTACTTGCAAAAGGTCTAGGGAAGACAAAGATGAAAACATGGAATACTCTAACTACAGTAATATGATGGGCCATTTGGAAGGAAAGGAATGCAAGGATTTTTGTAAGCAAATCAGAATCTGTAGTTTGTTTTTTGGTTTCTCACCCAGTCTCCGGTACCCGCTTTGGGGCCTGACTAATGATTCGCATTGAAAAGTCCCACATAGAGGATAAATCGCTCCCTACCAGAGGCAACTCCAGACACTGGGCTCAAACTCGAAACCCTAGTTCAACCTTTGGTGGTCAGAATTTGTAGTTTGTCCTAAGTAAAGATGTTTATCCTAACTGTTTTTTGGTGTAACATGACAATTGCAAATGATACTGAGGTCATGGTAGATTTTTTTAGCTCACTACACTAAATTCCCCACAGCACCAGAAGGTGCTGCACATTAATACAGTACCCTTTTAACATCAAAAAGAAATACTTAGCTTCATCCATTTTTACTTATTCAATATTGACTTGGCACAGGAAAAACAAATCGAATGACAAATAAAAGTGGATATTTTTTTTTTCAGAGTACAGTGGACAAGTAAAAATGCGGAGAGTAAGTATTTTGAAGAAACCCATGCACAACAATGGATTGTGTTAAGAGAAATTAGGAGAAAAGCCATACTCTTCAATTTCTCCGTAAGTGGAGAATAGTTGAGAGAGCTGATCACCACAACCCAACGCCGGAACATTCCTCACAATCAAATATCTGCAACAACGTTAGTAAAAAACCTAAATCGTGAAATTATCAAATAAATTTGAATTCGTAATTTAGAAGACGGAGATAAAACTGTGGTTGACGAAAACGAACTTGGATTCATCGCAAACAGTGTAAACACGGACTGCAGGAGGCTCGTCTTTGTATCGAGGCATTGCACAATTCACCTTCGCTTTGTGAAACTCAACCTTTGTCCTAATTATGTGTCACATATCCAATCATCCATTTTTTTATATTATAATTTATAATATTTGTTGGTGTAATTTTTAAATAATATGTGTTACTTCTTGATTCAATTTATGTGACATTTATAAAATTTTAAAAGACAATATAAGTTGTTTAATTATTATAATTTATAGTTTTTTTTATGTAATTTTTAAATATTTATCTGAACATGCAAAGTGTGGAGGTTCAAGTCTCATGCAAGGTATCATATTGAAAATAAATTAGCATTCTCAACAAGAGAGCTCAAATTGAATCAATATATGAAATGTTGATTTTAGAACAATCATATTTTGAGTTTAGATCTCTACTATAAATCGACTTGATTATTGTCATTACAAACAAAAGGCAGACATATAATTTTTAGGGGTGAACGTTCAATATTCTCAAAGTTCAATTTCAATAATTAAAAGTGAATATTAAATACCAAACATTCAAAATTCGTTCTGATACAGTAAATTAAATTATCAAACTTCAATACAATGAATTTGAATTCAATTTAATTTTCAATGACATAAACATGTAAAAGGAGAAAAATAACTAATCGTATAGTTTTTGAGTAACTTTCACATATAGCAAACATAAAAATCATATTTGTATGTTATAATTATAGTTTGCATAACTGCGCTCCATATCAAATTTTATGTTTGTTATGGAGCTTTTGATTTGTATAATTCGCTAGATACATCCAATTTTATACAAATTGTTCAGTTTTGTATAAATTCATTTATACATTGTAATTTGTATAATAAGATCTGTATTTATATAATTATAAGTGTATAAAACGAAAATATATGTATTTGTATATATACTTTTCTCTCGCTTTATACAAACACAAACACATTTTATACCGAAATGTACAAAATGACTAATTGTATACCGAAAATGACTAATTGTATACCGAATAAGATGACAAAAAAATGGGATGTTTGCTGCGAATTACAAATAAAATAAACTATGGCTATAACATTTAATTTGAATTACTAATTTGTTATTTCATACAATTTTCCCTTATTTTATTCCTCACTTATTAAGTGATCTTTTGGTCTTTTTTTTATTTTAGTCCAAAATAAATGTTTTTAAAAAAACTTAATTAAGAAGGAATTAACTTTATTTTTCTAAATTTATCCTTAATCACTTGGTTTTTGTGTTACGAAAGGGAACACGTCCTTTTTTGTTGAGAATATCTCATTTTATTGTGCATCAAATCTTGAGTGAGCAACAACAGCTAAAAATATATACAAATTAATGAGATTGATATTTAGATGATCTTTTAAAAAATTTAAAATAAAAAAACCATTAAAATAAATATTTGATAAAAATAGTAACCTTTCGAGATAATGGAAACAATATCAAAGTACTTGTGAACCAAATATATTATATGGAATCAAACCTTTAAAACATCATTGATTGTTGAAATCTAGCACAATCAAATAAATAATTTAAAGGTTAAGCAATTATTGCAATAATTTCAAGAGTAAACTAAACTTCTAATTTCACCTCTTTGATTTATAAAATCAAGAATATGATGAAGATAAAGAGACGTAAAGTTTATTAAAAAAATCCTCATGCTAATAAGCCTAATTATTGTTTTGTGAATGTTATAGAAATATGTTCTCATTTTTTTACGATAAGGTGTGCATTATTATTTAACACATCACATCAATCACAACTCACAAGTAATAAAGGTAATAAAAAAAATATTTTACATGTATATATAAAATTATTTCATTCAAGAAAATTATACCCTCGCTCAATTTTCGATATTTATTTGGCCATAAGGTTGATGCAAACTTAAGAAGTTTATGTATTTTTAGTGTTCTCTCGGAGGTAAGGTCTTCACAACCCCCCACCCCCACCCCACCTCGGTACTTTGTTGAAGATATGGAATAAACAAAGTTTGGATTTTGTTGGAAAAAATAAGTAACTAATAATACTTCCTTCTGGAAACAATGTCAATAGAAGGGTAAAATGTAAATTCAATAAATAATTGTATACACGTTAACATAATAATTGTACTCTAATTTCCTTTGTATATTTTCCATTTCCATTTGTATTTAGTGAACCATTAATTACTTATTTGTATAAAGATTAATATTAAACTATTAAAGTGTGTAAATTACTCTACTTTAATTAACTCCATATATTTTTCATTTTTCATTTGAATCTCGTGAAGGATAATTACTTCTTCATGCCCAGATATATCTAAAGTGTGTTATCTGAGTACACATGCTATACACTCCTTTATTCTTTTTTACTTAACGACCATTTTCCTTTTTACTTGTTTATTAAGAAACAAATTATAAGAGATTTGTTATTTTCTTTCAATATATTTTACTATTATATAATTACATAAATTATTAATAGTTAAATTTATATTTTCAAAATATAATTAATAAGATTAATCTATTAAAATAAACTACTCATAATGTGTTTTTGATTTAAAAAAATAACTAATTTAATATTAGAAAATAAGGAATTAGCAACAAACGAAATTTCATAGCAAAACAATAAAAATTTCATGCTAATCCCATTTGGCTTACAAATTAGGGACGAAATATTAGGAAATTTAGTTTGCTAGGATTTTTTTAGTGACGAATTATGTAGTGATTACCGATAAATTTTGTAGCTAATTTCATATTTTCTTATAGAGTAAGAACATATATATATTTTTGATAAACAGGATAATATATTAATAACTAGTATGCGTCATTACATGGTAGAGGCAGACCAGCTTGCCTGCTGTTACAGTTTAGGGGAGGGGCGTTACTAGTATTATTACACTTATACAAAATAGATATTGGCCGTTTAGGCCTAACAAACGAGTCTCAGCCTTATCTGCTTCAACTTTCTTCAAAACAAACAGGGGTGGAACTTCCCAAAAAGAGTTGGAATTAGTTGATTGCATAATGACACCCTCCTTCACAAGCGTGTCTGCTACACTGTTAGTTTTCCGATAGCTATAGAGTATGGGGGAGGGGGGGGGGGGCCCAGCTGCTGAAGAAGAGCCCTGCAATCAGGTAGAATATTTGAATATTTAGGATGATTATTAGCAATAACATTATACCATTAACAATGGCAAATATTTAGGATGATCATTGCCATCGCCACTCTAATTTCTGTAGCTGCTACCACCTCCACAATCACTACTACCACTACAGTCAATTCCCACTACCCAACAAACTATCTGCTATCACAACTAGCATCGCCGCCAACTACCACCATACATTCTTCGGTCATCACCATGACCGCCCTGCCCTCACCTCCACCATTACTATTAGTCATTATCATCATTGTGATCAATTTCTACTACCAACAACCTACATCATCATAATTAGAACCACCACAAACTACCACAAACACATTATTAACCCATCACACATTTTTCGATCATCACCAACAACAACATCAACTACTAAATTGAAAAAAAAAAGGTGATTTTGATTAGATAAAAGAAGAAGAAAAGAAAACAAATGACATGAAGAAAAAAAAGAATGAAGTTGGAAGGGTTGTCTATGGAAAATGAGTTGATGCTTTTTTAATTTTTAAAAAAAGTGATTCTTTTACACGTTTTTTTTTTTTGAATTTTACTTTCAATTCTTATGACATATCAACTTTTACGGTGAAAATAAATTCACTTCTAAGTAATATATGAATATGTAATAGATCGCTATAATAATTTAAGAGTGCATTCGACTTTTCGAGAAAGTTGAGGTTATTCTATGCCATTTCCATTAATTTACTAAGATAGATTTATTTTTTAAGGGCCAAATTACCATTTCTCTAAACCCGAGGGACCGAGTATTAAGTGACCAAATAACCGGTCTCTTCCCTCTCTCTCACACATATATATTTATTGAACGACAGTAGACCTTTTTCTCATTCTCTCTCTATTTTCTCAAGTTTTTTCAGAGAGAAGGAGATTCCCTTGTAATCTTTCATCGATCTTTCTTCGTTTTCTCGGCGAAATTTAGGGTTTGAATCTCGCTGTTCGATCGCTATTCCGAAGGTCAATCCCTTTCTCTTTCTCTTTTATCTTTTCTTCGATCCATTGATTGATCGCTAGCATCTTTGCTTGCCTACACTCGCGTAAAAATTCTGTTTTGATTATTGCTTCATGTTTTGTTGATTTTTCGTATCGTTTTATTTGTGTTTATCTGCTTTTTCTCGAATGATTTGATTAGATTTTGTGGTCTGTGTCTGTTCTTTGGTTGTTGCGGATGATCATCTTGTGTTCGCAGTTGTTTCAGTGTATATGTATTTAGTATGTCTAGGGTTGGAATTTTTGGCTGGTTTGTTTCTGGTTGTCTGAAGGTTGGCAAAGTTAGGCCGTGAAAATTTTCTAGTAATATTTTTTTTACCCTTCCTAGGAGCTCCCACCTTTTTTCGCTCCTGTGGTGACTCAGACTACAACGTTAGGGTTGGAGGTGGATGGTGTTTACCATCTAAGCACTGCTTTTGTTGAATATTTCCTGTTGGTTGTTACCACATGAGGTTTTCTGGACAAAATGTTGTTTTATTGCTGATTTGCCTCTGTTGGTTGTGTTGTGCGGATGGTACATGGGATCTATTCCTTATGTTGGTTTGAATGGATGTCTATGATACAAAGTTCTTTGAGCAATTTTGTTATTTCAAAAGTCACAACATCCTCTTGGTTCAAGTCTTTGCTTACAAATCCAAATCAGAGCATCTTTGTCGGTCCATTATTAGCTAGGACTTAGGAGCATTGTATAGTATTTTTGGGCAAACTTAAAGAAAGTTGTGTATTGGTGATAGGGATGAACTTGTATGACATCTTCAAGCTCTTGCCTTGTATGAATACTAATTGAAGTTGAACCTCTTCTCTAGGTTTCTCCGTAGCTAGGCACATAACTTTTTTTTTGGAAACTTTGAGGAAGTTATGTGTTGGTGATATTTTGAGAAACAATAGACAATGGTTGATGCCAACTACGTAAAGGAACCTACATATGTGACCTTTTCATGTTAGAGACTGACATCTAACTTGCAAACCATTTACTTTAGAATTGTTTTTTTCTTCTACGGTTTTCTTAGTTTGCAAAGTGGTGGTTAGATCAACTACAATGTTGTATGCGGTGGAGTGTTGGCCAATTAAGAATTCTCATGTTTAGAAGATGAAAGTTGTGGAAATCAGGATGTTGCAGTGGATGTGTGAGCATATTAGGAGAGATAGGATTAGAAATGAAGATACTCAAGACACGGTTAGAGTGGTCTCGATGGAGGACAATATGCGGGAAGCGAGACTGAGATAGTTTGGGCATGTGAAAAGGAGATGTATGGATGCACGCTCTAGTGTGGACTTGTGAGTGGTTGGATGTGGATGGTTTCAGGAGAGGTAGATGTGGGCTGAAGAAATATTGAGGAGAGGTGATTAGATAAGACATGATGTAGTTACACCTTACCGAGGACATGACTTTAGATAAGAGGTTGTGGAGGACACAAATTAAGGTAGAAGGTTAGTTGGTAGTTTAGCATTGCCCCCCTTATCCTTCCATACTAGTAGTTGTAGTACTTTGTCTGTAGTTTCTTGTTCTTCGATTTTTGTGGCTTTCTATTGTCTCTTGTGCTTCAATTATCACACTCTTTTATTGTAGTTGTTCCTTTTTTCCTTTTCATCATGCTTTGCTTTGTCATGTTTTCTATAATATTTGCTTTGATATTTTTTTTCTTGAGCCGAGGGTGTATCGGAAACAACCTCTCTACCTCCCAAAGTAGGGGTAAGGTCTATGTACACTCGACTCTCCCCATACTCCACTTGTGGGATTACACTGGGTATCTTGTTGTTTTCTCAATCTATAAGAAATGTAAGTAATTCGCTACAGTTTGTCTAATAGTTTATTGGTTTATCACATGAAAAATTAATATTATCTCTCTTGGCCAATAGCTATCTCTTGAAGCTGTTTGAGGTGGACTTGCTGCTTACACGTGTGATTGCCAACATATAGTGTGCCTTTTTTGGGGGGTGGGGAAATAAGGAACAAAGTTTTGACCAAAATTCTGTCTGTGAATTTTAGGTTATGTGCAAACTTCTGAACATGACAAAGTTTCTGCGTGCAGGGACTAACTCTGTGTTGTATTTTTATTATTTGATCCATTTTCTTTTCAGAGTAAGTGTTTTTCTCTGAATTAGATGCATTATTTATCGGCGAAGCTTTTCAGTGAGAATGTATAAGTTCTTTTTCTGAATTGGATGCACCGGTCATTTATTGCTCAAGTTTTCCAATGTGGAATTATGGAGTTACTGCTTTTTTCAGATTTAGATGGATTGCACATTCATTGCTTCTCATCGAGATAGTTGGTGTAATTGATAACCTTGTTGATTTAGATACATCATAATTTAAGAAGCTATAATGCACAAGTTACACCCCAACAAAAGAACCCACCCCCTGGAACAAAAAAAGAGAGACCAAAAAGAAACCAAAACAAATGCCACCCTAAAATAGGATCCTATGTTTCTCCTACTCCAAGTGGTTTTTTATCATCTGAATTAGCCTGATTTTCTTTCTTTGGTGAGTTGAACCCAAAGAAATACTTGTAACTGCTTACCTAATAAAAAATATGGTAACAATCTTTCTACCTTCACAAGGTAGGGGTAAGGCTGCGTACACACTACCCTCCCCAAACCTGACTTGTGAGATTACACTAGGTATGTTGTTGTTATCTAAGAATTAAATACTCGTAAGTGCTTTTGTCTAGAGAAAGTACAGTTAAGTTTGTTGAGCGAACTCCACAAAAGCATCTGAAAAACTTGGATAGGCTACAAATTTCCCAAAATAAACAGATAAATAAGTTTTGTTTTCCTTTTTCTTTTTTGAGTTCTGCCAATAAATGGTTGCGTGATGACCATCATCAGTTTTAGTAACTGTGCTGGTAAAATTTCTTTGAAGTATCTACTTCCTAACCTGGACTATGTCTATTACAGCATAAGATTGCAGTTCTCTTCTTTTGCGTTTCTTAACTCTGCACTCATTTTAATTCTGTCACCTTTAAACCTTACACGATGAGACATGATTTTTCAAACTTAAATAATGATTGAGAAGGTGAACGAGTCTATGTATCTTCCTATATAGTTCCTATATCTTCCTGAAGTATTAATTGTTATTATGGCTCTACAACTGTAATCCCCATTACAAAGGATTCAGTAATAACACTTATTTTCTTGGAAACAAGCAAACAAGTAATACCCACCCCACCCCCACCACCTTGGAGGACCTATGCCCCTTATTATGCCTCTAATTCCTTATCAGAATAGTATCCTCCCCCAGGATAATTGAATGAAATGATTTTGTTAATTACCTCCTATTTAATTTGACTTTCACCTAGTTGGTTCAACTTGCTGTGTCCAGGCTATCTCTTGTATAACTAGTCAACTTTTTGCAGATTTTTTTGATAAGATAAGTAATAACTAGTCAACAATTGCACATTGGAGAGTAAATGGCCAAAACATCCCTTAATTATAACCCAAACTTAAACTACATCCTTATATTATAACAATGAATAAATAACATCCTTGAACTATCCTAGAAGTTACAAGTTACATCCCTCTCTTAGTTTTCTGTCAAACACTAACAGCTTCCAACAGAAAATATGCCATGCACGTGACTTATCCCTACAAATCTACCGTTTTTGCCCCCTCTCCCTAGCTTCTTCAGTGAGGAGTGAAAACATAAGTTGACTAGCTATTGACGTTTCTTTCATTTTCATCTTTTGGAAAAATATAGGCAGGAAGAAGTGGAAGATAAATACTCCAGGCCTATGCCATATCTGCCTTTCCAATAGCACTAACGTATATGGCTACAAGGAATAGATATTTGGTGAGATTAATTAAAGAAATGTGTAGAATAACATGAAAAATAGTTTCTTCTCTTTAAAATAGGAAGATCTTTATATAGCTTTTCTCATCTATATTATTCCAACATTTTTTTTGGTAAATTATATTATTCCAACTTTAATGTTTAGTTAAAGTAAATGTAATATCGTGTGTAAATGAGATACATAATTTGTTTTTTAATAACAATAACGTAATTCTATAAGTGGGTATGAGAAGGGTAGTGTGTATGTAGTCTTACTCTTATATTGTGAAGATTTTTATAGTTAATAGTTTACATCGTGTATAAATGAGATACATAATTCGGCTTTTACCTTTATAACTTGAAGACCTTTATATATAATTATTGATAGTTACTCACTTGGAATTCATAAAACAATTTAAAAGTTTACTAATAAAGCAATTATTTACATGTTGAAAATAACAAACATATATATATATCCTTATCATTTTTTGGTAAGAATGTTATTGCATTAATGTTTTGTTTCTAAACTGAACAACAATGTATTGATTTCATATTAAGATTTGCTGAATCTTTTTTGCATTAAGAGTCCGAATGGCATACCGTATGAGAAGGGGACAAAAGTGTTGATTTGTGGGATAGTCATGTGCTTCTGGTTAAAGCTGTTATTTCTTAACATAAAACTAATGGAGGGACGTATCTTGTAAGTTTTTGGATAGTTTAGGGATGCTTTTTGTTTATTATGATAGAGCAAGGATGTAGCTTAAGAGTTGGATATAAGTGAGGGATGTTTTTGGCCATTTACTCCACATTGGATCCTGCTGTCTTAAATTTTTGGTATTCTTATCTGCTTGAGTTTTTTTCCCTCTGTATTTGGGTCTGAAAGGTGGATAGGGGATACTGGGTGAAGTTCTTGGACTTGTTTGAAGATTTTGCGTTTATAACTTTGGCTTGAGCTAGGAATAAGGAATAATGTTGATGGCCACTAGTCTGTCTGATTATAAAAGGCCCGTGTATTATTTTTACAGAAAGTATATTCAAATTCTTAGAAATAAAACAACAAAAGATTTCTGAAGTATTCTGTTAAAGAGATCCTCCGTGAAGTAGAGTGTTGCAGATATTCCAAGTGAAGTGTAACCATAACTCTATGGGTTTGTAACATTTTTCAGTGACCAACAGACATATTTCTGTTATGCGGTTAAAACAGTGAAGAGGCGAAGAGGCAGAGATAATGTTTTTCTTTTAATTGCATGTCTCTTGGATCTTGTTTAATTTTTATCTGGATATTGTTTGGACGAAGGGTGAAGGGAGTTTTGCTCTGCTATTAGAGTAAAACAAGTAAAAAATTATGAATGTCTGAGTTAATTTTGATGTCTAATAAAAAGTTAATATCTAATCTGCACAATATGTATGGGACATCTGTAACTCTTACTATTGTTGACTGTTCTTACTGTTTCGCAACAGTGAACTCTATATGCACAGCACCAATGAAGACAGGAACATCAACTTTGAACCCCTATGCAGAATCATATGTGCCTATCTCGAAAAGAGGGGCACCTGATGGAAACAAAGAAGCTAGATCTCCAAAAGAGTTCAAGAGTGGAAGTGAGGCTGTTTGGTTGGCACCTGGTGTGACAGCTGTACGAAATCAGCAGCAGACTCCCCAAATTGCTGACCAGTATAAACTGAAAGACTTCTCAACTTATGGCTCGCCATCACATAGTCCAGTAGGATATATGGGTAAAGAAGTTCTGGGTGAGGAATCTTTCATGGATTTGGCTTATCTTCAGATGACTTTTCCTGGAATGTCAGATGAATCACTTTCTGAGGTGTATTTAGCAAACAGTTGTGACCTTGATGCTGCAGTTGACATGCTGAATCAGCTTGAGGTGAATTTTCTGTTTTGAAGTTTATTCTCATCCTAAATTAGTTTCACTATGAATGCATACCTTGATCTATCTACCACACTCAGAGTTCTGCATGTCTTCATCATAACTGCTGCATCTTGCCAATAAAATTATTAACAATATTCAGCATCAAAATTGCGCGGCCTTTAAAAAGTGGAACATAATTTGAGAGACTTGGAGAAGCTTTGTGTTGTTGAAAATAACTAATGTTAGTGTAAATTATCTTCATCCAACTCTCCTCCCTTAACATGCTGATTTGCTTCATCACATAGTAGGCCCCATGATTTATATATGGATGGAAATTGCTGCTAATAGTACTGAAGTTGTTTTTCTCACGACATCTCATTGTGGAAAGAGGGAAAATAGCTCCTTTGTACGTTAAAGTGTACCACATCGGCTTAGGGAATAGGTTGTTTTCTCCTTATGGATTCTTGGATAGTTCTCATTTTTGAGTTTGCTCAAGATCCATTTGCATAGCATGATATTAGAGCTAGACTTATCCTCATTCTGGATTTTTACCCAATGTTAGTCCCCATATTATGTTGTCCACGATCTAGCTGTCCAATCCTGGAAGTAGGGGATGTTAAAGTATCCATTATTGGTTCAGAGAATGGGTTTTTGTCTCCTTATTCGGTCTTTGGGCAATCTCATCTCATGAGCTAGCTTTTGAGTTCAGTTAGGCCCAAGGTCTAATTTCTTAATAGGAACTATTACTGGCCAAAGGAAGTATGGGATTGCATATATTGTTTTATCTTATAGTTTAAGCTTATGTTGCGAGTTTATTGTCTTAAATATTAGTAGGGCCTTGGGAATCCCTATCTGTTGCAAAGTCTGTGCCAATAAGTTGCACCCTTTACCGTATTACCAGTCCCTCCCCCCAAAAAAAGAAGAAGACATTAGTAGGGATTATTGCGAAGTCTGTGCCAATAAGTGCACCCTTTACCATATCACCCTACTCCCCTGGCACTCTTTCTTTTGTTTGGTTTTCTTTTTTTTCCTATTTGGAGGCAAAAGAGTGAAGCATGTAAAATGTGAACATGCCAATGACACGAGTTAGTTTGTGTTTTGTTTTTTTGAGAGAAGGTAACTTAACTTTGTGGTTTTCATTGCCTGATTTCCCATAGTTAGGGTAGTAAGTGCTCTTTTAGCTGTATTGTTGACACATCTATTAAACTGTGGGGTGTTAATGCAAGAAGGACCATATCTTTCCTGTTCGCTTAGTGATGCTCTGAAGGAAAATAACGCTAGTTTAGTGTCAAGCCATGGTCTTATTTCTTTAAAGCAATTCTGAATTTGTAAATTATTTATTATGTAAGGCAGTGTAGGTGGAAAAGGTGCCATTTTCAAGGTTGCGCCCCCTTAATTTCCATATATTGAATATTCCATCGTGCCAAAATATAATTGATTTTTGCTTTGCTTTAACTCTCTGGATCTGATGGAGATGCTTCTCTTTTTTTGAAGCTCTACTCTGGTGATGATTTTGAAAAGCTTCCAGACAGCCTTGACATTGGTGATGTGTCAGACTCCGGGTTCTCAGGCGATAATTCATCTCAGAAATTGAAGACAGTGATAGGCGAAACTGCTACAGTTGCTTCGTCATCTGGTTTATCAGACCCACGTCCAGGCAGTTAAAGATGGTTGTGCTGATGTTTTTGTTATGGTTGTGTAGATATGGAAGGTGTGGATACTAAAGGATGTTTTTTTTTGGTTGAAATTCTCCATAGATACAATACATACATCTTTCCCTATCATTGTATAGGTTGGCTCCTTATACTTGTGTCTTTCAGCAGTGAATTCAAGCTCTCTCTTCACTAGATAAACTAGTGAACAAATTTTTTTACTTGACAGACTAAATATCTGCAATACAGGAGAAGAATGGTTTCCCGTCAAAGAGATGTTTATTTCTTGTGCAAATGAAATCTCTATCGACATACATAGATATGTTTAAACTGTTGATACCTTTAGTGGGCAATTGTCAGATTTTGATGAGAAAAGACTTGTTTTTTGATTATCTTCTTTGGAATATGCGATGAGTTGATGGTGCAATCCTGCAACAATGTCTGATTGCAGGTATATGTTGCCAGCGTAAACAATTGACAAGGGATCGTAGGTACCAACTGCAAATCTATGAAATTGCCCTTTTACTCATGTTCGTTGGTATGTGGTGGCAATTTGAATCTTTCAATCATGTAAGTAGAGTGAAGTTGATTGGAGAACACTATAATAATTTTGGGATAAAGTGTAGGATCATCTTATCTTGAGATGATTAATTATTGGATAACTTGTTTCCAATCAAACAACAGGGTTCATCTGTGTTGCCTGTAGCAACTTGGCAAGACACAACTGAGGCCATTTTCTTAAAAGACGAGGCTGGTTGAAATTTTTTTGGGATGAGCTTGTTTTATAAATTGGACCGGATTTAATTGTGATCAGACCTAATTCGGGAAAGATAAATATTCACATAGGAAAATCAAAACAAACAATTTAAGAGTAAATATGTTTTCAAAATTGAATGATGAGCATAAATATATTAAAACAGTAAAAAATATATTATTATATCCGTGTGATGCGCAAAAAGTGCTAAAAAGATATTAAAAATTATTATCTTACTAGAGAATTTATCCGCGCTTCGCGCGGTTATAAAAAATGGTAGGATATCAAATACTTCTTCCGTCCATTTTTATTTGCCTACAGTACTAAAAATAGATGTTAAACAATACTTATCCAATTTGAAAATCAATGAATTATTTATCTATTTGTGTCTATTTTACCTGACTATTAGATACTATTCAATATTTAATATATTTTCCAAAGCATTAAATTTAATATATTTAAAATGTAATGTAATATTACCCTATTATTTATTGTTTCTTAAGGCGTTTGTTTAATAGTGGATAACTACCGTAGAATTTAGCTCATCTCATTATAATCGCCAAAAACTTGAAGTTATTTAAACTCCCTCTAACTTCTGAAATATGATACTTGCACCCCTGGGAGGTTTACTTCATCAAGTTTCGCCGCGAATTAATTAGTGGTGTTTGTTTAGACACTTTAGAGGGGAAAATGACATTATTTTGATATAATCTGGACATAAAATATTTTGTTAGTAGTTAGCAGACTTCGCCAACGAAGCATAAGTTATTATTTTGACAAAAAAAACGTATAAATATAAAATTAAAAATAAAAAATAAAAAATAAAAGAAAAATCATAGAAAGAAAATGTAAAAAAGTGCACTAATTTTTTTACAATCTTAATCATTAAAAATAGAAGGAAACAATACGAAATCAATGCACAATCTTGCGAGCTCTTGTCGATTTCCACTCCCACAAATTGATCATCATTCAATAGCCTTCATCTTATTCTTCAAGTCAAACTAAAGCATGTAAACACCAAAAACATAACAACTTAAAGAGCTAATAATGTGATCATTTCTACAAATTCTTACAGTGTCCTTATTTATAGTACTACAATATTAAATATCAAATAATGTCATGTCTATTAATTATTTTAGGGTTTATGATAATAAAAATGTGAGAGTAATGAAAATAAAGATCATTAAATTACATTAACTGCTTGTTTGGATGGTTGGCTTGTTTTGATTGTTAATCTAATTTTATTGTATTGTATCGTTGAACTAACCGTAATAACAAAAATTCTCTATAAGAAATGAGTTTTTAACATTACACATTTAATATTACTAAGAGAATAAAATGTGTGAATTTTCAAAAAAAAATAATGTAATATAGCATATAAAGTAGGAAAAAATAAAGAAAATCTCCAAAAAGAGAAAGATATCGCAAATTTAACCTTTGTGAAATTTCTCAACATCATACTAAATCCCAATAAAATGTAAGCATATCTAAAAATAAAAATAATTTAATAGAAAAATATATTAGTAATTTCTTCAGAATCAATCAATTATATATGTTTATAAGTACAAATATTTATATCAATACATCTATTTTCAAGTTAATAAAATCATAACATTTATAAGTTCCTTTGTAATAATTTTCTTTAGTACTTAATTGTGAATGAATTAGAAATTATTTTTTGGTCAAGGATGATTAGATTGCTTGAATTGTAAAATGATGTTTTCTTTTTGGATTTTACGTAAGTAATTATTATTTTATATTATTTTTCACTTTCCTAAGTTATGACGCTATAATGAATAGTGTAATTTTGATTAAATAATACTCCAACAATATACTTGTATTAAAATGAAACAAAAAGTAAGAGATAAAAAAAAGTGCATACACCATCTTTCCTGAGATTATCTATATGCATTTTGAATGATCATAATTCTATTTTAATACCTTTCAAGTGTGACACGACCATTTCATCCTCAATAACATAAAATGTTGTATTCATTCAATAATTTTAACGTCTATATTCCTTCGACGCCATCCCTCACTCCTCCATTTTCTTGTCCTTTCTGTTATTAGATAATACTTTAATATTGCTTTTCATTGAAAAATAAATAAAAGAGGAAAACAGAGAAAAACTTATTACATCAAAATTTGTTGTCATATTGAAGCTCTTTTACATATTGAAGTTTAATTAATTTGTGTTACATAGATTCAATATTCCTTAACATGGGTCATTAAGAAATTAGGCTTAGATTCAATATTCCTTAAGATTGGTCATCAATAAATTAGTTAGGCTCGCGTACATATAAATTTTTTAAATAATCTGTATTGTACAAATTCAATATTCCTCAAGATTGGTGATAAAAAAAAATAGTTAAATTTTGATACATTTGAATTAGAAATGAAACACATAAAATTCAAATTCAAAATTAATGATATTATAATCTATATACAGTTTTTAAAAGAAGATAATTGATCTTACCTTGATGAGAGCAAACCTATTTAAATATATATAGAGAAATTTTTTTTTTTATCATACATGAGGAAAGAGAAAAAAAAAGATGAAATTTTTTTTTACAAAGCTTATTATTCACAAACGACAAAGTGGATTGTTGAACTTATATTTAAAAGAAGAAGAGAGAATTGTTGAACTTACCAAATTTTAATGGAGATATTACAAAGAGAATGAAAGTGAAATCAATTTGTGCCAGAAGGAATATGACATTTTCAGTTTGTATTTGTAAGTAAAAATTGGCAGATTTTTTCTCATACATTAATCCTCATAATGATGATATATAATTTATCCAATCAAAAAGAAAAAGAGAAGAAAACCAAAGTAACACAAGGAAAATGGAGAGATTCTAAGAAAGATTAATATTATATTAATAAGGAAAGAAACAAATGAGATATAATTCATCTAATTAAAACGAAAAACTTTTGTAACATAAAGAATATAGAGAGATTCTAGGAAATTAATAGTATTTTATTGATAAGGAAAGGAATAAATGAAATAACGTTATTAGTTAACATATATGATTAGTAGGAGTGATTTCAATAAATGCTAATAATAATTAATAAGGAAATATATAGTTTTTCATGAAGGTTTTAGAATAGAAAATAAACAAAAAATTCAAAATTTTGACAAAATAGCTAAATAGTCATTCTGGCCATTGAGGCATGCCACATCATGCTTACATTCAGCTTTATATTATTATATAGATTTGCTTGATTATATTAATATGTTGATTGTTTTATCATTTGATCCACGGGATTGTTTAATAGAAAGCCATTAGAGAAGAAAAATGATTTCCTCGATTTTATGGACCTTGTAATTTTTTCATACATCTATTAAATATGTAAATTTTATTTTAAAAAAATTTAAAAATTCAATGCTCAAAATTAGTATGAAAATTGAAGTAGTAGAAGCAACCCATTGACAAAGCGAAAGGCGCTTGAGGATCGGGCAAAGTGGATTTATATTGGTCCTTCTTCCATTCTCTAAACAAGATAAAGCTTAGCCTCCCAATTCGAACGGGCAGCTCAGCTTGCGGTGTTTTTGCTGATTTTAGGTAAGTATTCTATCGTCTGACCAATATTCTCAATTTTTAATCTTTTTTTGTGTTGAAGATTATGGGTTTTCAATACCAGTTTTATGGGAATTGGGTTTATTGCTTTTCAGATTTTCTCATCTGGGGTAGGTAGATCAAGTTTGGACATAGTGACAATAACTCAGATTTTAAAGACACTTACTTGTTTGACCATAGATTTTAAATTTTGAAAACTTGTCTTCAAATATTTGTTTGGGGTAGATTTTGTATTCCAAAACTAGAGAAATTTCACTTTTTACTCACAAAAGTTCAATTTTTTTAGAAATAAAATGCATGTCCAAATACAACGTTCAGGTTTCAAAAACTAAAAGTTTCAACTTCAAAATCTATGGCCAAACGGGAGCTAATACAGTGTCTACCTACTTCCTTGAGGTTGAAATTTTTGTCCCTCAATTGTATTTTTGAGTTAGTACTAAGAACTAGAAGGGTCATCTCGTTTGCAGATTAGACAACAGGGGCAAGTGAGATGATGGCTAGTGAGGCGCCAAAGATAGTATGGAGCGAGAGAGTAGGGAGGTTCGAAACAGAGGACAAGGAAGCCTATTTGGAGTATGAGCTGAGAGATGGAGGCAGAGTGATGGACATTCTCCACACCTATGTCCCTCGTACCAAGCGTGGATTAGGGCTGGCTTCTCATCTCTGTATTGCTGCCTTTTCACACGCTCAATCACATTCCCTTTCTGTCATTCCCTCATGCTCTTACGTCTCGGACACATTCCTTCCGCGCAATCCATCTTGGAATTCCATTGTGCACAAACAAGACCTCAAATCTCACATTTGAAGCAGCATATGCCAATCTACTCCTTGGAAGGTTAGGCAAGCAAATTCACTTTGGATTCTGTTTTTTTTCTCGTATATGTACAGTTGAGAGTGTATTGCTATTTGTTACATGTGACATCTTTCCTAGAAATTATATCTGTTTCGCATGAAAAAGAATCCAAAATATTTAACAAGGAACTGATTGCTATGTAGTTCTCTCCACTTTCCACTGACACCAGTTCACTACAAGGCTTCATCTCTAGGATTACTTGGTCGTATCATTGTGATCCAGATTTGTTCAAGAACATACACCATAGTACATATATAGTTGCCTCGGACGGTTAGCCACACAAGTGAAGTGTGAATTAGGTGCGTTTAAAATGGCACGAACACTACATCATAAAAATCAAAAACAGAGTGCAGCCAAGTAGAACTGATGCAATATAAAGGCTTTCCCACAGTCACATACAAAGTTTATTGGGATGGACTCATATATATGAGCTTCCATAGATCATTTTTCTTTCTTACGATATTTTAGTAAGCAAAATTAGAAACTCTCATTATCACAAGTGGTAAGAGTGCAGCGTGTTTGAAGTGTGAAACTGAAGAATGAGTCTCGATTCATTGATCCAAATACATAAGATTACATTTGTATTTATACACAAGAGAATAAGAGACGGAAGGAAGTAAATTATTCTACACTTGATGTAAATCCTACAAAATATATTATTCATAATATTCTACAACTAATGCCACACTAAGGGGTTGTTTGGTAGAGTGTATAAGAATAATACAAAATATAGTGTATTAGTTATGCTTGCATTAGTTATGATGAGATTTTTTTTATGCAATGTTTGATTTGGTGTACTAAAAATATTATGCATTACATAGTTTTTTTTTAAAAAATATTTGTTTACAAAAACACCCTCCACAAACATAGTGGAAAGGATGTAAAAAAAGTTTTTGAGGGCAATTCTGTCTTTAATAATGTTAATGCATGCATTAGAACCCATTGCATTACTAATGCATAGAAATAGATGGTATTAATAATACACTCTTCAATACACAATAGAGTGCATTACTAATACAAGAATTAGTTATGCATAAGTTAGAAAAATGTACCAAACAAGGTACTAATAATACATCAAACTAATGCAAGCATTATTTTCTCCAATACACTCTACCAAACGACCCCTAAATGTAAAATATCTCTAAGTATATTTTATATAACTAGAATATCTCGAGGAAATGACTTGCAAATCAAATATAAGAATATAACCTTTTTAGATTATTTTTTTCTTATATGCAAGAATGAAGATGTTTTGTATAAAGGACATAAACTAAAAACAAATTTGTAAAGAGCTACAAAATCAAATCTCTAATATCTCTTACATATTTACAATATCGAGAATATCTTAATGCAAATTCTACTAGATATTTTACGACTGGTGCATCATGGACATCAGTTAATAACTCAATTTTAAGCATTCCCCGTCAATTTTCTAATGGCCGCATTCTCCTTTAATTTTTCAATCAAAAGCCCTTGATTTGAGTTAAATTGTAGGCAACCAACAATTTTCACTTGAGCCTCAATAGCATTTATGAGTTCTGGAAATCAGTTGTTGTTGAGTCCCACATCGATGGGCATAGGGAAATTTGGTCTCCTTATATGGTCTTACGCAATCCTTCCTTCATGAGCTAACTCTTAGGGTTGAGCTAGGCCCAAAATTCATTTAATTATCATGGTATCAAAGCCAAGCCCAACCTAATTCATTGTTGCTTAAGTCCCACATCGATGGGCATAGGGAAATTTAGTTTCCAATACCTGGGAACTAAAATCCGGAGATAGATGATTTCCATCTGATATTCTTTTTTACAGTATCTCCTTTTGATTTGTTTTGAAATGGCTCACATAATAAACATATCCGAATAAGGGTATTTCTGAGAGCGAAACAAATTGCTTTTGTGTTCCTTTTAGTATTATGTAATTAGACATTCAAAGTTGAAAAGATGAACCTGAATTTTTTCATTAAGCTACTAAAGCTCAAGTATATTAACACAAACTTTCTTTTTCTGACAATGATAACAATTATTTTAATACAAAATCTTGTCAAGTCACATAAAGAAGAAAAACAAATGTGTAAACACGAATGAGATACATGATACAATATTAAAGCTTAAAAGTGAACATAGGGATAACCGAATCATTGTGCCAATGTCTTCCCATCCTTGACATCTGAAATTTTGAAACATATTTTAGTGGAACACTTGGAAATAATTTATCAAAATACAGAGAATTGTATAGGTGGACCATGCTAAAATCAAATTATACATTGGTTCCACTTGAAACTAGGACATGCTAAACAATCCATTAACTAAATCATTTGATCATCGATATACTATTAGTCCCAGTAATGATTACTTCCAACTAATTATGTTATAGATTTTAAAATTTTATTTACATGAATCCCTCTATCGGATGTTATAGTTGAACTTTTACTAGTTCAAACATAAACAAGCTAACCCTTTTCAATATCTTGTAGTACTTGCTAAAATTATTGGAAAGAAAAATATGTTTATCAGAGCATCGGTTAGTTGTTATAACAACTATGAAACTAATATATTAGTAGTTCAAATAAACTAAGAAGATTAGTGTAGAGCTTAGCTTGAATACCTGAAATTATGAAATTAAATCCTTCTCAATTAGTAACTTGGCTATAAGTGATTAGTTCTTCTTCTGTAATTCCTTTGACTTCGCTGCTTCTTGCTCCTTCTCATAATGATCTTTCGTTCCAGTTCTGCAATGATTCTTACAATCCATTTCAGATTTCCAGTTGAAATCATGAAATATACTATGGATAATCCAATACATAGTCCACTTCCATAGCCCATAAGAGCAGCTTTCCAAAAGTCTTTGAGAAATTCAGAATTGCTTTCTTGATCATCTAGTGCAGGCACGGTATAATTTGTCTCTAATACCCCATCATAGCCACAACCTCTCGAAACTGGGAATCCATGTAATCTGTCATTACCTTGATATGAATTGTTCTGAAATGTAGCAAATTGAGGTCCTCTAGGAATGCATCCTTCAAGATAATTGTGGGAGAGATTTAAGAATTCAAGAGACGTCAAAGAAGCAAGTTGTTGTGGTATCTCTCCCGAAAGATGGTTAAATGGAAGGTCTAATGATTCGACTACTGATAAATTTCCAAGTGATGGTGGTATATGGCCTTGCAATCTGTTATGAGATAAATTTAGCACCCTAAGGGGTCGTTTGGTGTGAGGGATAATACCAAATAGTCCCGGGATTAAATTATAGTACCGCTTATTTTGTTGTTTGGTTGGCAAGTTCGGGATAACTTATCCCGGGATTAATAATTAATACCGGGATAAGTTATCCCTCTCTTGGGGTGGTATAGTAATCCCGGGATAACTTATCCCGGGATAAAATAGGTAAATGACAAAAATGTCTCTTTCAACCCTTTTGTTATATCTCTTTTTACATTAATGAAGGGCATTTTTGTAAACAAATAAATTATTCTTAAAATTTATTATTTTGAATACAACAAACCAAACACTCAATAAAAAATAATCCCAACACAACTTATCCCATCATAACTAATCCCAACATAACTTATCCCAACATAATTTATCCCATCATAACTCATTTTCAAACCAAACGACCCCTAAGTGCAATGAGATCTCCCAAAATACTTGGGATATGTCCTTCAAATTTGTTACTTGAAAGATCGATAGCAGTGTAAGCAGTCAAAATTTTAACAAGTTCAAGCTCCAATCCCTTGGTTGCAACTGTTATGGAATCATGGTAATATCCATGTACAAAATAAATATTAACATATGTTGGTGACATCATTGTTTGATCCATTGTCGTCATAGCTTTCAAATGTTGAAACAAACTTGTTGGCAAGTTTCCCGTCAAGGCATTGTAAGATATATCTATAATTCGAAGCTCGGGAAATATGTTTTCGATCCTTGAAGTTCTAATTGATCCATGTAATTTATTTGATCTTAGGCTTAAAACTTTCAACTTTGGAAGAGTTCCTAACCACATCGGGAATGTGTCAATGAGGTGACTATCTCCTAAATCAAGAACTTGCAACTTTTTGCAATTAGCCAAAGATACAGAGATGTTGCCCTCTAGTTCATTGTCGTGTAAGTTGAAGCTTTTGAGTACACTTCCAATGCTAAAAGTTGTTGGAAGAGTCCCTGAAAGATAGTTGTTGTGCATATCCAAAACCTCAAGATGACCACTCATGTTGCCAAAACATTGCGGAATTTTTCCCTTGAGGTTGTTTCTTCCCAAATTTAGATTTCGTAGTGATGTTAAATTGCAAATAGACAAAGGAATGGAGCCAGAAAGTTGATTTCCATAAAGATACAAAAGGGACAAGTTGTTCAAATTCCCCAATGAAGCAGGAATAGAACCATTAAGAAAGTTAGTACTCAAAACTAGCTTGGTAAGAGACCTTAGGAAACCTATTTCTTCAGGAATGGAACCGGAAAGCTGATTTTCATATAGATATAGAGTAGACAAGTTGGTCAAATTCCCAAATGAAGCCGGAATAGAACCACTGAGAGAGTTTTTCCTCAAACTTAGCTCAGTAAGAGACCTTAGGTGACCTATTTCTTTTGGAATAAAGCCAGAAAGCTGATTCTTATAAAGATACAAAAAAGACAAATTGGTCAAGTTCTGCAATGAAATAGGAATAGAACCATTAAGAAAGTTAGAACCCAAAGATAGCTTAGTAAGAGACCTTAGGCAACCTATTTCTCCCGGGATGGGGCCATTTAAATGGTTGTCAAATATGCGGAGAGTCTGAAGCTTTGCTAGTGAGCCAATCTGTGGTGGGATTGTGCCTGAAATTTTATTGTTGGACAATTGGAGATGGACAAGATTAGTGAGATTACCAATCTCAGGTGGGATGGTGCCAGAGAAATTGTTCATGCTAAGATCAAGATACTTGAGAAAAGGGAGAGATGAAAATGGAAAATCATAGAGTGTACCAATTACACTAGCATTTGTAATATTCAACGTGTTTACCCTACCATTAAAGCATTTAACCCCGTACCAGTCCCTACATGCATTAGAACTTAGTGTCCATGAAGCCAATAAGGAATTGTTCTGGTTTTGTAAAGTTGCTTTCCATTTTAAGAGAGCATTTGCTTCCTCAGTAGAAGCAAAAGTAACGGTAAAGAGGTATAAGAGAGTGAAAGACTGAAGTATAGAGAGTATTTTGGGAACCATCCTTGTATATTGCCAAATGATTTTGAATTGGATTGTTTGATTTGATGAAATTGTTGCGGGGTACACTTTTATATCGTAGTATATCATATTAGAAGTCTTGCGTGTAAAATGCGGCATAGAATCTGAATAACTTTGAAGTCAATGAGTCTTTGTCTCTCTACCATGTAAAATCATCTCAAAAACTTGTGGGCAAAAGTTTGGTCATATATGGGATATAGAAGTAATTGGGATGAAATTAAAGAGCAGAGGAAGTTAATTAAAGTCAAGAAAGACGGTGAATGATGAAAAAGGAAGACTAGTTGTTTCTCAAGTCCTTGTGGGAGTCTTGCTGTGCAAATGTCAAATGAAAGCTACAACACATTCAAGTCTTCATTTACTGTTACTACTCATCCAAGTGTTCTTCTACTATTTTGAAATACCCCTTTTGTGACTCTCCCGAAGGAAAGCAGAAAGCTAAACAGAAATTTCAATTTAATTTATTGGAACACAAATTCTTTACAGATTACTGACTCTACTGTGACTTACGGGTCCTGAGAAGTGAGTGGTTTAACGTGAATAAGTGGCCTTATTGTCAAAGAAATGGGTGAAAACCACAGGAGTATAAGGCTTAAATCTCACCCAAGACAACTGTACATTGATAATATATTATGTATGTTAGAGTCTCATATTGATTGGGACAGAAGCCATAGATAGTGGAAAGGTACAAGGCCTGCTAGTCCAACAAGATGGTACAATAACACGGTTTCAACTCATTGAAATAAACCTTCATTTTATCAACGCTTATAATTTTATCCTACAATGTCATTATTTCCAAGTTCCACTTTTGACCAATTGTAATTTTTAATGGAAATAGGGAAACTAATGTTTGTTATTCTCAAGTCAATGCATAAGTCTTGCTAAGTAAATTTCAAAAGAAGCATATACTAGCCAAAAAAGTAGAGAAATGTCATCCTCAAAAATTAGACATGATTAAGATGAACAAAGTTCCGTGGATCTTTCTTTTTTTGTGTATAATTATAAGATATTGAGTTATTGATGGACCTAATTGGACATGATATTTAGAATGAGATGTGACTTCTTTTCTTTTAGTTTCTTATTCGGTTTTCGATATTCATATTAGGGACCTGATTAATCTGGATTCTTGCCGCGTCAAACTTATCAAAGGGGAAAGCATCAAGTTTGTGCTCAAAATGTCAGTCATTGTGGTTGGTCTTCATATATTGTTTTTTTAAAACTTTTTTGGAAATTTGAAGTTCGTTTTTATAGTAAAAACTGTACAACTGTTGATTATTTATGCGTAAATCTTTAGTTCAAATACTCATTTATTGATTTGCTTGAAGAATCTCAAAACTCCATTGTGATGGTTGCATTGGTTGTGTTTTAATCACACAACTTTAATACATGTTAGTGTGTATTTGTACAATCAAAAGAAAAGAGGAAAGGGGAAATGTAGAGGGAAAAGTCAGCAAGAACTGCTGCATTTATATGAAATAATCAATCAATTCAAAGTTTGGAAAATGTTGTTATCCTCAAGTCTATGCCCAACCTTGAGTCTTGTCCATGGAAATGTTGAATGATTGTGTTCATTTGTCGGAGAATATAATCTTTTCAGTTTTTCTTTTCCATAATCAAGTTCATGCACTCAAAAAAGAATCTTGTACACCAACTATCAAAGTTCATAATTAAGTAATTTGTGCAACAATCAAATGAAGTGGTTGAAAACCATATGTGGTCTACAGGGTTCAAATCTAGTAGAGACGAGAAACACTAGTGATTTTTGAGATGTTGAAATTGGGCTTTTGGTAGTTGAATATTAGCAACATGGTCATGAGTGCTAAGGTAACGAATAACCAAGTTCACCTTTTTCAACATTCTTACTGATGTCAAATGCCAATCTCATGTCAAACTTAAAGTGGATCTCCTTGAATTACCACTGACAGGCGAAGCCAGGATTTGAATATGGCTAATTTGATTTATAAAAACTGAGATATTCAAGTTGTGTTAACTTTTCAATATCTTCTTGGATGACATTGTTGCTCAGGTCCAAGAAAGATAGTGGAAAGGTACAAGGCCTGCTAGTCATTAAAATAAATTTGATTTTGTCAATTCTAACAATTTTATTCCACAATGTAATTATTTCCAAAATCCACCTTCACCAATTGTAAATTTAAAAAGAAAGAGGGAAATTAAAGTTAGTTATTCTCAAGTCAATGCACAAGTCTTGATATGGAAATTTCAAAAGAAATCAATCATTGTTTGAGGGGTAACAATTTTTTTTTAAAAGTAAGTACAGGGTGTAATTAGGACTAGGTATAGTTCATGTGGGATTTGGATAAAACACGTCAAGTTTAGGGGATATTCTGCCTTATAATTATAATAAGATATTGAGTTGTTGATAGACCTTATTAGACATGATATTTAGAAGGAGACATGATTTTTTTTATTTTTTTTGGTTTTTCATTTAGTTTCTGATAGTCACATTAGAGACTTGACTAATCTGAATTCGCGCAATGTAAAAAAAACTACAACATTCATTGAATACATTGAAATTCATAATCCACCATCACCCAAACAAGCATCATATTGCATCTCCAATGGGGCATTTCACCAACTGGATTCTTAGTGCCGCCTTTGACGGCCTCGCTGCTGCTTCTTTTTTCGCCTTCTCATAACGATTCTGTATTCTAGTTCTTCAGTGATCCTAGAAAGCCAATTGGAATTTCGACTCAAAAGCATGAAATATGCTATGAAGAGTCCAATGATAAGTCCACTCCCATATCCCATAGGAATTGTCTTCCTAAATTCACTTAGAAAGGTGGAGTTGCTTTCTTGATTCAACTCTTGTGTTGTGTTGTTTCTCTTTGGCATCTCGCGACTTCCACAATCTTCTGAAACAGGGAATCCACGCAATCCATAATTACCATCATATGAATTGTTCTGAAATGTAGCAAATTGACGTCCTATAGGGATGCATCCTACAAGATGATTGTGGGAGAGCTTTAAGAATTCGAGATATGTAAGAGAAGCGAGTTGTTCTGGTATCTCTCCTAAAAGTTGGTTGAATGAAAGGTCCAATGATTCAACTACTGATAAATTTCCAAGTGATGATGGAATATGACCTTGCAATCTATTATGAGACAAATTCATCACCCGAAGTGCAATGTGATCTCCTAGAACACTAGGGATATGTCCTTCAAATTTGTTGCTAGAAAGATCGATAGTAGTGTACAAAAACAAGATTCTCACAACTTCAAGTTCCAATCCCTTTGTTACTACAACGACTGAGTCTTGGTAATATCCATCTCTTTCATTACTTGGTGACTTTGTCAATGGATCAATCGTCCTCATGGCTTTCAGATGTTGAAATAGACTCGTAGGTAAGTTTCCTGAGAAGGCATTGTAAGAGAGATCTATTATTCGAAGCTGGGGAAACAAACTTGCAACCCTTGAAGGTTGAATCGACCCATGTAATTTGTTGGATCGCAAGCTTAAAACTTGAAGCTCAGGCAAAGTCCCCAACCACATTGGGAATGTGTCGTTGAGGTGATTATCTCCTAAATCAAGAACTTGCAACCTTTTGTAATTAACCAAAGATCGGGGGATTTTCCCCTGTAGTTTATTACCATGCAAGTTGAGGCTTCTGAGTGAACTTTCAATGCTAAAAGTCGTTGGAAGAGTCCCCGAAAGATTGTTGTGGTGCATATCCAAAACCTCAAGATCGTAACTCATGTTACCCAAACATTGTGGAATTGTTCCCCTCAAGTTATTTTTTCCCAAAACGAGCATTTTTAGTGACATCAAATTGCAAAGAGACGAAGGAATTTCCCCACTAAGATTATTTTCTGATATGAAGAAGTATCTCGTGGAAATAGCTGGAATAGGTAGTGACCCTTGGAGAAAATTGGACCGCAAATCAATAGTATCTAGAGATTGAAGAGGAATCGAGTCCATGCTTGTCAACATATTGTGAGATAAATTAAGAGTTGACACTGAAAATTCCCAATTAGACCATGCCCAATCAGGAATCCTTCCTTGAATCTTATTATTTGAAAGATCCAACTCCTTGAGATTCTTCGCGGATCTTAGAAACTCCAATTCTTTCACTTCACACGCGGCCAATCCTAACTTCTCAAGAGATTCAGGCAAAGTTGATTTAACTTTATCCTCACTGGTCAATGTGATACGATTATATGAAAGACCAAGATCTAAAAGATACTTGAGGTTCGAAAAGAAGCTAACATCCACACTACCACTAAAATTATTCGATGAAAGATCAAGAGTTGTTAGGTTCACGAGGTTTTGCATTGACGTGGGAAGATGGCCTTGCAGCTGATTGTCTTGTAAGTAAATCCAGACAAGTGAATTAGACTTGAAATCCTCAAGCTGACCGGAAAACTGGTTATTACTCAAGTATATTAAACTTAGTGATGGAAGGGAGAATATCCATGACGGAATTGTTCCATTCAGGGAGTTAACTCCAAGGTACAAAGACTCTATGTGGGTGAGATTTGAAAGAGATTTGGGAATAGGCCCTCTAAGGTTGCAATTTTGAAGAGACAAAGACTGCAACGAAGTTAGATAGCCAAGAGACTCGGGTAAAGTATCAGAAAAATTCACGTTAGTAAGATCTAACTCTATGAGAGATGCACTACTATTCCATTTGGTCTTTGGAAAATAACCACTGAGCTGATCATTGTGATGTAAGTCAAGTCTTTCTAAGTTGGGCAAGTGGAAAATACTCTCGGGTATTATCCCGTACAATCCCGTCCACCCCAACCTCAAAGTTGTTAAATGAGAAGAAAAAATCGGAGGAATGGTGGAAGAGATGTTTATGGATCTAAGATTAAGCTCTCTTAATTGGGTCAAATTCCCAAGGAGTGATTTAAAATCATGACTTGCGAGTCTTAGCTTATTGAGATAAAGTGTGGAGAGAAGAAGAGAATGTAACTTGGAAAGATGAGAGATTTCAGAAGGAATTTGACCTGAGAAATATGATCGGGAAAGATCAAGATGAGTCATGCTTGAAAACCTGCCAAATGTAGGCGAGATTTGAGAACCGTCAAAGTTATTCATAGAAAGGTTGAGTCTTTGGAGATGAGAGAGTTGGAATAGGCTGCTATTGGAATCAATCACCCCAACAAGCAGGCTGCAACCGAGGTCAAGTTCAATGACATGACCACTCATCTTGTCACACTTCACTCCATCCCATAAACAACAATCTTTGCTTAAGTTCCATGAGCTCGTCTTTGGATAAGACTCCTGGCCAAGCATAAGTCCACACATATCAAATGTATCTATCGTAAACGTTTGCTTGAATTTTAGAAGGGCGGTACTTTGATGTTTGGGACACAAATGAGACCGTAATATGGAAGAAGAGAAAACAAGTTCGTGACGGAGAAAGACAAGTAAGAGCACAACTGAGAGTTGCTTGTAGTCCATGTTTGAATGAAAGAGTTCAAATTTTGGTAGTGAAAAATATGAAGAACCAATGCAAATATATATAATAAGGCAAAGACTATGATTGATAGTGAAATATTTGTTGTTTTTCAAGTCAATGCATAGCAAGTCTTGCCATGGAAATTTCATAAGAAAGTGCAACACTATTTTCTACTCTAATTGTAGTGGATTAAGGGGCCCATTCTCCACTATTGTTGTTATTGGACATACGCGCCTAGTGTTGAGAGAATTGTTGGCACGATTGATTGCTCATAACTTGAATTTTATTATTGCAAACTATACAAGAAAGCTTTGGTCTTACAACTCTTTACACTCAATTGGTCGAATTTGTTGCATTTGGGTTGGATCCATTTCCAATGACTTGCATAAATGAATAAAGATCTACGACTTTACAACAATTCTTACGCCCTCAGTCTCATAAAAGTTGGATCGGCTATTTTATTCTAACTGATTACGTTATTTAATTTAAATCATCCCATGCTTATAAGTAAGGGTTTATCGTGAAATTGGCGAAGCTACTTGGAATGTGAGAAATCTATGTTTCATGTTCCAAAAGAAAAGAGTATAGTCAAACCTGTTGTTTATGGGTTGCATAGGCATCTAAAACAAATAAAGAGATGATGAAATTAAGTCAAGAAATATAATGAATTGTGAGTGGAAATTTCAAATGAAAGTTACTTAACACACAAATTCAAAATTTCAAATGAAAGCTACCTAACACACAAACATTTGACTTTGATTTTCCATTTTGATGTGATAACAACATTAAGACAAAGCAAGATAATTACAAAACAAGAACAAATTTCGATTTCTCAATCCAAATTTAACAGCATAGCGTAACGTAATTGTTATTCTGATGTATTAATGTTAATTGATAGTATATATAATGTTAATTAAAACACAAACTACATAACATGTAATTTAACTCAAATACATTAGTTAATAGGATCTCACTCAAGATCTGTTGTTAAGAATAGAGGGATCTCACCTATTCCATCACATCTTTGGTGTTAAGTGCAATTTCGAAAAAGAAAGAGGTGATTAGACTAGTACGGTAAAGAATTATCGCCATAACCTTCTTAATTTTAGATACATATGTATAAAATCATTTATGTAGCGGAATAAAACACATATTTTACTCTTAAAAAAGAAGAAAAAAGTGTTCAAACAAAGACTTAAATTTTGTCATTCTCAAGTCAATGCACAAAGTCTTGTACATGGAAATCCTAAATTATAACGGGGTCCATCTGTTTTGAGGAGAAAAAAATAATTCCAAACAAAGATCACTCTCATTCTTATTATTTATTACCAACTCTTAGACATCAGTTAGTTCATCAAGGCTCAAAGTGTTCAAGGTTATTATATAGTATCGTCGATCTAATATTGTCACGATCGACTTAGAACCTCGATTGGTTTGGCACTCGCTTAGTAAGACTAAGCCTACCAAGCAAGCGTAAACTCCTTTCTTGTTTTATATTAAATTTTGACAAAAAAAATTTTTATATCAAAAACCATCTATGAATTTATACATGTCAGTCCACTAAAATCTATCATACCACAATATATCAACATGCTAAATGTCATACAAGCCAAAAACAAAATTTACAAGACCGACTTAAGAAGCAAAGCTCTATATTTAAACAAAAATGATATTCTAAAGGCCTTATTAAAATGATGTCATGCATTTTATGAAATCATTAATAGCAATTTATTTAAAACCAATACTATTATATTTCGTGTATGAAAATATTTCTTTGACATATCTAACGATTTCAACGTTAGGTAATAATGATTTGGCAAAGTTGATTTCCAAAACATTTTTGTTGAATTTTTACTTTAGTTACTGTATTAATTTTTAATAATAATAAATTGTCTAAATTTAGGATAAATTTGAAATTTAATCTTTACTAGGTTGTTTTAGTTGTAGAAAAATTCTAGCTTTTTTGAATTTTGAATTACAGATTTTTTGTCTATTATGTGCTCAAATTGGCTATTTAAAATCCTCCTATGCTTAGTAAAATCTACATTTCAATTAATATTTTTTGCTGCCTCGTCTTTAAAAACCAATGATTTTTCTTTATAGCACAATATATTTTACAGTTTCTTTTTAACAAGATTCAAATCCAAAATACATAGGACTGGAAAATAAATTGAGGATTGTAAATAAAAGTCAAGTAGCAATAAGCATCATTTGTCGTATTTCAGCATATCATTTACACTATTACCCGTTCTTATGCAAGTAATATTTTTTTTATTATCAAACTTAATGTTTTTAATTAATATTTTAATGTAGGAAATCGGTTGCAAACATGTTATGGTTGAAAATTAACTAGGAAAGAGTTGCCATGAATTCTCTTGAATGAGAGGGGTTCTTTAGAGAATACAAACCCATGTGGTGTATGATTTTCGTTAGTTTGTGTTGTAAGGTGTTGATTTAAATTTTGTAACGAGTATAACCTCGGTCTAGTTATCTTTATGAGAATATTCATCGTTTGTGACCTTGCTTCACCTTGATTGTTATTTAAACAAGTAAAATTTCATTACAAATAGTAATTTTGTGGAATAATACAAATTTGCTTCCAAACTATCGAATCCTCAAAGCATCAATGTAACATTTGAACATTATTACTTTTATCCCTAAAACTCATGAAATTAAATGTTTCTTTCAATAAAATATATAATTTTCGAATCCATGGAACTGTTAAATCAAGTTTCTCATATCTTCAATAGCGGCTTTATCATTTTAAATTATTTTTTCCAATTCTAAAAATATAACCTTAATAGTGAGTTGTGAGATATTGCTTCAATATAAAAGGGAGTTTTTATTGTGGGAGTAGAGATGTTGTTTTCGCAAAACACTCACACTTCAAAATATAAGTTTTCAAAATGGGTTGAGAAATAAAAATACAATAACTAAATAACAAGATAAAAACACGTGAAATAACAAATAGTAATACACATTGAACATACCGTAAGCGTCTTAGGTTTGGAAAGTTGGCTCTTTGGTTCTTACTTTCCTTTCTTTCTTCTCTTTTGTGTATTATTTTAAGGGTAATTTACCGAAATTTCAGTAATTTAGGAACTAATTACTTATATACATGTTAGTTTGTAATATTATGAATCTCATCTTATTTGGTGTATCCAAATAGAGAAAATGATCAAAATGGTCCTTCATGTATAAGGGTTGAATTATGTTGATCCTTAACGTATATCACTTGATAGAAATAGTCCTTAATATATGTAAAATGGGTATCATTTTGATCCTAAGCCCTAACTTTAGCTTTTCTCTGTTAAAAAATTGACGTCTCCCTCCCAAACTCATCTCTCCCTTCTCTGGTTCTTCCGTAGATGTTCTTTCATATTGAGAATTCTAGTCCACCTCATATATTGATGCTTATTCCAACTCATCCATAACTTTTGCAGCCTAAAAGAAACATTTTTTCTCCTTCTTTTAAGTAAAGTAATTTCTAGCTTCTGGGTCAACTGAAACTGAAAATTCATTTGGATTCGTTGAAAGGGGCAAAAAAAAAGCTCACCTATTAAATTCATGTTTCATTGAATTAACCAATTAGTTCATCCAATCCAAAAATCATCTAATTCATTTAAAAGAGATTACGAATTAACAGTAACAAATAATGGAGAATTTTTGCTATTTTTTTCACTTGTCAACTCTTCATCTTCCTTTAGAAAAATCCAATATTCATTGTGATTGGAGGGGCTTGTAGAAGACTTAATCTTTATTCATGCTCATTGTGGAAACTGTTGGTTGTTAGACATCTACAAGGAGTCAAATTTCAAATAATTTTCGACAGATATGAACTTTTACAAATAGGTGAAAAAAAATAAAATTTCATATATTTTAAGGATCAATGAGCACTACACAAAACATAGTTCAAAAATGAAAAGATAAGTTTTTTTTTAAAAAAGAATCTATTTAAGGTGGCAGTTAAGAGAGAAGTAGAAAGGGAGGAACAATCAAGGAGAAGACAGGGATGAGCTAGACAAATTGACGTTAGTTTTTGACAGAGAAATGTTAAATTTAGGGTTAGGATCAAAATGATACCCATTTTACATACATTAAGGACTATTTCTATCAAGTGATATATATTAAGGATCAGCATAGTCCAACCCTTATACATGAAGGACCATTTTGATCATTTCCTCTATCCAAATACATCCAGATATCTCGGGAAATATGAGATCAAAATTCGGTGAAATTTATTCTAGATACACTGTATTCAAGTGGATTTGCACATATCTGGATACATAGACAAATCTCACTTGATCGCCTCCATTTCATCTCGCTCGCCAATCTGATATCTCGCACACGTATCTAGTGTTTCAGATACATGCAAAGCACACAAGATACATTTATGTAGTATATATTTAGTGTGATTTGTATGTATCTGACTTAAAATCTGATATGAAATTATTAAATAGTAAGATGAAATTTCAATCTTTTCAACAATTATTTTTACCGTCTTAAAGGGGTTAATTGATTTTTCATTCCTACTTCATAATTGACTAACTATATAAGTAAATTTGAAGCTTGTTTCGTTTAGTTCGCTGCACCTTCACATGTTGAAAATTTGTGTGTTTCGAATTTTACAGATTTTTTTTTGTAAAAACATCAAACTTAACTCTGTTTTGTAGTGATTAACAAAGACATAATGTCATATAAAAAGAAAATAAACGAATACCATTTTTGACGATGAACAAAAATTTAGGAAGTACTTTTTTCAGTTTGAGTTCAAATATTATATGTTTAAGTTGTATTCGTAGGGGTTATGTTCCTAATTAAATAATACTATGATTCAATGATTTTTCAGCTGTAAATTTTGAATTTGCATAAGAAATGATTATAATTACTGTTATTTGTGTTCCAAAATATCGTAAATGTTGAAGAAAGACATTAATATTTTATAAGTGAAGTACGTTCCACAATTAAGACAAATAAAATAGTTTTATTTCCTCCAAATTAGCTTAAAGGTTGTAAGCTACTATTTCATTGTCTCACCCTACCCTTTCCTAATTACCATCCCTAAGCCCATGGTCTTGTTTAATTATATTACTTGTACTTTGAAAGTTTTTTCTTCTTGTGAATCTTTTTTTTGTCTTAATTAATGTACTTTGACTTCGAATATAATGTAGCTTAGTAGTATATACTGTACTTTTTAAAAAATGATCATTAGATTACTGGAATTTTTATTTGAATATCGAGTTTTAAATATTAATGTAAAGTACCATGCTTTTATAGAAATATAATTAAATATGGATCAATCCGTCTTTTATCCAATTCATTTTATCATCCATCCTACTTTACTCATACGAAATATTGATGGGTCAAATTATTACTCATTTTATGTTGACTTGTTTTCAATTCACCCATGTACGACCCAACTGACCTACTTGTAAGTCTGGCAGTGAAATCGGGAGGTGCTGGTAACGTTCCGTCCAGATCCGTTACTGGTTTGGTATCGTTCCGTCCCAATCCGCTACCGGTTTGGTACCGTTCCGGTAGGCTCCGGTTTGGTCCGGTTCTTAGGGGAACGGGGAGGGGTAACGGGACGGAAACCGGGTATTACCGTTTAGTTTCGGTCCGGTTAGTGTTGGTTCCGGTTCCGGTCCGACTGTAATTTTTTTTAAAGTAAAGCAAATATAGTTGTTGGGTAACGGGTATTAGACCCCACCCAACGGCTATTTCAGCCTTTAACCTCCTCCCCTCCCCCCCCTAAAAAAAACACCCTCAGCCTGTAATAGGTCGTCATAATAGTTTAAGCATGTAATTGACTTTTTGGAACAAGGGGGAATCTATGCCTCAACTCTCAAGTCTATTTTTACTCACAAATATTCTTCATCTTCTATTCTCTGAACTCTCAAGTTTCTATTCTCTATTAAATTACAAATTATATTAGTTTGAAAGATTTGGTGGATTACTAGTTTAGTCTTTGGAGCAACCTTCAAATTTCAAGATTCAACTTTTTGTTTTGATGACAAGGGAAACTCGCAACCGTTACCCTTTGGGTGCGCACAGGGTAACACCCCCGCTCCTATGCAATAGCTCGCAAATCACATAGGAGAGGTAACCCGCACTAGGCAAGCCCGGTGCGACGATCTCGACCCAGAAGGCAAACCCCTTGCTTTCGCTGGCAAGGGGTTTTGAACTTGAGACCTCCAACATGGAAGCCCCAAGCCCAAACCACTGGGCCACCCCCAAAGGGTCTTCAAGATTCAACTTTCATCTATCAATTTTTGGCTTTCGGTCATACACGTCTACTTTTTTAAGTAGACGTTTGGTTTATTCGTTCCAACTTTCATTTTTGTAGTCTTTACTTATTTAGTTATTTATTTGTTTGCATTTCATTTCCGTATTTTATATAATTTACTCACTTTTCATATTTTAATATGGATTCCGGTAAAAAAAATATTGGCAAAGGTAAAAGAACTTTTATTGGTGCGGTCACTAATGTATTTATCAAAAATTCCGAGAAAAATAAAAAAATCGGTAGTTCTTCTAAATCTAAAACTAGACAAGTAGCACAACTAAGAATAAATACGGAAGATTTTACGCATGTCGATAAAACTGTTTTTAATATTGATAGTAATATTGAATTAGATCATTATCATGAATTTTTACAAGCAAGGTTTGATAATTTTGATGAAGAATTAGAAGAAGAAGTAGAACATGATAATGTTAATGATGATATTAATACTTTTGATGATGATGATGATTGTCACACCACTTCATTTTTTTTTACAATTGTTAAGGATGTGACGGGTTTTTAAAAGAAATAAAGTAAAAGAAAAATATATTTTTTTAGAGTCGCCACTTGAAATTGAGTTTTTTAGGTGTTCCAAGTCACCTGGTAATTCCTAATTTAAAAGGAAATAACTCTTTATTTTTTAGTCTACGAAACTAAGATAGAGTAAGGAATTCTATTGACTGGGGGAAGATGTGAGGCACCCCCCAAGTCTCGTGGTTCTAGCACGGTTGCTTTATTAACTCATTTTTGGCTAAAAATAATTTTTTGGATAAAAATGTAAATTCATGTTAGTTACTATTATTTTTTTAAAAAAAAGTGATTGGCCTAGGAGTGTAACCGCACATAAGACCTCTTTTTTAGAAAAAATACACACCAAGGATCGTAACTGAACACATAGTGGTATTTAAATTTTTTTTTTTTTAAAAAAGACTGATAGTTAATGACTCAAATTTTATTTAATAATGAAAACAAAATATATATATATATATATATATATATATATACTAGACATCGGAGCCCGTGCTAGCACGGGCCCAATATGTATCTTTTTTGTTTCAATTTATGTGACAAAGACAAAATTAAAGAGTTAATCAAACTTTAATATTAATTTAAATAGTTTAAATTTTTAATTATTGTTAACTATGGTAAAAAATTTTTTTTATGTCTTTTAACATTCTAAATTGCTAATTATTGTTGTATGATTTGTAATATCTTTTACGCAATTTTGAAATAATAAAGGTTATTTCTTCTTTCTCAATTTATGTGGTGCTAATAAAATTTTGAGATTCAATCAATTTTTTTGTCTTTAAAATATTCTATTGTTAATTACTGTAAATTATTGTACTTTCTAAGTAATTTTCAAATAATATATATTATTTCATTTGTCCAATTTATGTGTCACCGATAAAATTTGAAGAGTTAATCAGATCTTTTACATAGTTTTATATCTTTTGAATACTTAAGTAAATAATTATTGTGATTTCTACTATTTTATACAATTATTTAAAAAAAATTAAACAACAAACAAAACGAATTCACCATAGGAAAATTACCAAAACATCCTTGAATTCATCAATAATGGGTCCCACTTTTTGTTTAAAAAAATATGCATATTGGGAGGATATTTTTTATCCAAAGTAGAAATATAATAAGTATAAAGCATTAAAGTCTTTTAAAATTTTAAATTGTTAATTCTTATTGTATGATTTGTAATATTTTTACGTCATTTTCAAATAATAGAGGTCATTTCTTCTTTCTCAATTTATGTAGTATTAAAAAAAAATTTGAGATTCAATCAATTTTTTTTGTCTTTGAAATAGTTCTAGCTGTTAATTACTGTAATTTATAGTACTTTCTAAGAAATTTTCAAATAATATATATTATTTCATTTGTCCCAATTTATGTGTCACCGGTAAAATTTGAAGAGTCAATCAGATCTTTTATATATTTTTATATCTTTTAAATATTTAAGTAATTAATTATCGCGATTCATAATATTTTATACAATTATTTAGTATAGTAAAATAAATTTAAAAGAAACAAACAAAATGATTTCATCATAGGAAATGACCAAAGCATCCTCCAATACATCAATAATGGGTCCGACTTTTTGTTTTTAAGAAATTGCACATTCGAAGGATATTTTTGTCCAAAGTGGAAATATTGTGTAAAAAATGTGTATTTATTGTGATTTTGAATGTTTTGTGGGGTAATAGGACGCACGCAAAGTTAAGGTGTCTTTTTGAAAATCGGGACAACTTCAAGATTCTTTAATGTTTTTTCTCAAAATCTAATTTACTTTCGTAAATAATGTTTTTTCTCAAAATCTAATTTACTTTCGTAAACTATGTGTCATATCAAAATCAGATTAACAAATTCAAAAGGAATGAGTAATAAATAGCTTATACAATGACGTATTTATTATTTAACTAAATAATAAATATGTAACTAAAAATCTTGTTAGCTTTTGGTTGAAAGCTAACAAGATAGTTACAATGTAACTAAATACTTTATATATATTTGCATTGTGGCTTATTATATATAGATATAAAGGAGGACCATAGACAAGGTGATGTGGCACCTCTCTATGGTCTCCATTTGCATTTAGTTTTTTTCTTCTTTTTTGTTTTTTTTAAAATTAATTATTATATTATAAAAATAAATTACTTAAATTTATTACAATTAATTTTTTTTTTAATGGAGGAACATTTATAACAAAAACTCTTCATATTCTTTTTTTATTATTGTCTCACTTATAATAAAAGGAGAAGCACAATTTATTTATTTTTGACGTTTATTTAATTCAAATTAATTATAGTCTTGTAAAAATATATTACTTAATTTATTACAAATAAATATTTTATTAATGTAGGAACATTTACAACAAAAAACTCTCCATATTCTTTTCTCTATTTGTTTATCTCACAACTATTCATGAAATGTTTTTACATTTTAAGTATTTTTATCTTTATTTTTTAATTTATTCACAAAGAGTTATTATCCATGACTTGCCCCTCTTTCATTTTTACTTTTAATAATATTCATAACTCTCATAATTTTTATGTCCATAACCTTCAAACTTAAATTTGTAAGTTAATGATGTCTTATGGTATTCCTTTATTTTTCCTATAAATTCATCTTAGTTTCATGAAGATTCACATTCACAATTATCCTTTCTCTTTTCATCATATTGGTTTGGTTTGTAACAAAAAAGAAGTATATGAAGGTAAGAAATATTTCATTGCAAATTTTTATTTTTTATTTCCTCTATTTTTGTCTATATAAATTCGTAGTTGGTTTGTGAATGAAACTAACATGTAACAAAAAAAAAGTATATGAAGTTAATAAATATATCGGTCATATTTATTTTCATGAAGATTCACATACAAAGCTATAATTTCTCTGCTTCATCATAGTTGTTTGTGAATTAACTAAAGTGTAACAAAAAAAAGTATATGAAGGTAAGATATATTTCATTCTCAAGTCTTTCTTTTTATTTTTATGTACTTAGACATGATTTCTTAATATTTTTTATGTTTGTATGTATTATCATTCATCAAGCAAGTATGACTTAAAAAAATCTATGAAATTCTTAACAATGTGTTGTCTGTTTGCAATTTCTCTTTCTAATAGTTAGTTTTCTGGATATAATATAGTTTGATTATAATATTTGTTAAATTTCAAGAAATAATTATTATTTAGTATTGTTAGCACTATTGAAAAGATAATATACAAAGATATTACATATAGTTTAAATTTCGTTCTTTCTTTTGACATAATTATTTTTAATTGGTATATGATTTTTTTTTTATTCAGTTGATTGCATAATAATGAAGAGTTTGACATATTGATCAAAACATGATGGTGGATCTACTTGCAAAGAAAGATGGTAGAAGGACAAAAAAAATGAAGCATAATTAGAGATTATTTTTTCACTTTGAATTGTATTAGCAACTTAGTTACTTTACAAGAATTTTTTAAATTTTGATTTGTATAAATAATTTAGCTAAATGTATGATATTGTCAATGCTAATCATTTGATCCTTTATTATTCTACTTTTTCTTTGTTATGAAGCAAAATTAATATAATTATCTCATTTTAACAATAACAAAAAAAATTATGACGATTAGGAGTTTCATTTTTATTATAATTATAAAAAAGTAATTGAAAAATAAAATATTATTTTCATGATGCCATTTTTTGCGTATGTAACAATCTGTTTTCGTCACCATTCTTTTTGCTTTGAAATGTATTTATAATTTTTATGTAGTCGCCAATTATTATATTTTCTCTGTTCATTTTTTGTATTTTCACCCTTTATTTTTATTTATTTATTTTACAAATAAAATCAATGCATAATTAGTAATACATTTAATGTCTAATAAAGTTATACATTTGAANTCAGATTAACAAATTCAAAAGGAAAGAGTAATAAATAGTTCATACAATGACATATTTATTATTTAACTAAATAATAAATATGTAACTAAAAATCTTGTTAGCTTTTGGTTGAAAGCTAACAAGATAGTTACAAAATATTGTGTAAAAATGTGTATTTATTGTGATTTTGAATGTTTTGTGGGGTAATAGGACGCACGCAAAGTTAATGTGTCTTTTTGAAAATCTGGGACAACTTCAAGTATCACTTAATGTTTTTTCTCAAAATCTAATTTACTTTCGTAAATAATGTTTTTTCTCAAAATCTAATTTACTTTCGTAAACTATGTGTCATATCAAAATCAGATTAACAAATTCAAAAGGAATGAGTAATAAATAGCTCATACAATGACATATTTATTATTTAACTAAATAATAAATATGTAACTAAAAATCTTGTTAGCTTTTGGTTGAAAGCTAACAAGATAGTTACAATGTAACTAAATACTTTATATATATTTGCATTGTGGCTTATTATATATAGATATAAAGGAGGACCATAGACAAGGTGATGTGGCACCTCTCTATGGCCTCCATTTGCATTTAGTTTTTTTCTTCTTTATTTGTTTTTTTTTTAAAAAAAATTAATTATTATATTATAAAAATAAATTACTTAAATTTATTACAAATAAATACTTTATTAATGGAGGAACATTTATAACAAAAACTCTTCATATTTTTTTTTTAATTATTGTCTCACTATTTTGACTTTTATTTAATTCAAATTAATTATTGTCTTGTAAAAATATATTACTTAATTTATTACAAATAAATATTTTATTAATGTAGGAACATTTACAACAAAAAACTCTCCATATTCTTTTCTCTATTTGTTTATCTCACAACTATTCATGAAATGTTTTTACATTTTAAGTATTTTTATCTTTATTTTTTAATTTATTCACAGAGAGTTATTATCCATGACTTGCCCCTCTTTCATTTTTACTTTTAATAATATTCATAACTCTCATAATTTTTATGTCCATAACCTTCAAACTTAAATTTCTAAGTTAATGATGTCTTATGGTATTCCTTTATTTTTCCTATAAATTCATCTTAGTTTCATGAAGATTCACATTCACAATTATCCTTTCTCTTTTCATCATATTGGTTTGGTTTGTAACAAAAAAGAAGTACATGAAGGTAAGAAATATTTCATTGCAAATTTTTATTTTTTATTTCCTCTATTTTTGTCTATATAAATTCGTAGTTGGTTTGTGAATGAAACTAACATGTAACAAAAAAAAAGTACATGAAGGTAATAAATATATCGGTCATATTTATTTTCATGAAGATTCACATACAAAGTTATAATTTCTCTTCTTCATCATAGTTGTTTGTGAATTAACTAACATGTAACAAAAAAAAGTATATGAAGATAAGATATATTTCATTCTCAAGTCTTTCTTTTTATTTTTATGTACTTAGACATGATTTCTTAATATTTTTTATGTTTGTATGTATTATCATTCATCAAGCAAGTATGATTTAAAAAAATCTATGAAATTCTTAACAATGTGTTGTCTGTTTGCAATTGCTCATTCTAATAGTTAGTTTTCTGGATATAATATAGTTTAATTATAATATTTGTTAAATTTCAAGAAATAATTATTATTTAGTATTGTTAGCACTATTGAAAAGATAATATACAAAGATATTACATATAGTTTAAATTTCGTTCTTTCTTTTGACATACTTATTTTTAATTGGTATATGATTTTTTTTTAATTCAGTTGGTTGCATAATAATGAAGAGTTTGACATATGGATCAAAACATGATGACGGATCTATTTGCAAAGGAAGATGGTAGAAGGGAAAAAAAATGAAGCATAATTAGAGATTATTTTTTCACTTTGAATTGTATTAGCAACTTAGTTACTTTACAAGAATTTTTTAAATTTTGATTTGTATAAATAATTTAGCTAAATGTATGATATTGTCAATGCTAATCATTTGATCCTTTATTATTCTACTTTTTCTTTGTTATGAAGCAAAATTAATATAATTATCTCATTTTAATAATAACAAAAAAAATTATGAAGATTAGGAGTTTCATTTTTATTATAATTATAAAAAAGTAATTGAAAAATAAACTATTATTTTCATGATGCCATTTTTTGCGTATGTAACAATCTGTTTTCGTTACCGTTCTTTTTGCTTTGAAATGTATTTATAATTTTTATGTAGTCACCAATTATTATATTTTCTCTGTTCATTTTTTGTATTTTCACCCCTTATTTTTATTTATTTATTTTACAAATAAAATCAATGCATAATTAGTAATACATTTAATGTCTAATAAAGTTATACATTTGAATTATTTATAAGTCATGTCTCTTCATCTTACTTGTAACTTTTAATATTAAATATTATTCATAACTTTTGTATGTTTCATTTTTTATAAATCTTATAAAATATTTATTTAATGTTTAAAAAATTATAATAAGCAAATATAATAATAAGGACATAATAAAAAAATCAATTTTGTTTTGACGAAATCAGAGTTTGAATAGAAAATTAGTACTCCTACAAAAGGTAGAAAAAATTAAAACATACAAAATATTTTCAACGTAATACAATATATTGTTATTTCAACATATTATCTCTTTATTCTATTTACTTTACCACGGTGAATATTTTGCTCTACTATATACATATACAAAAAAAATATTATATTTTATATGTTAAAAAAAAATGAAAAAACCTATGATATCGCAGATGAAGAGAAATATAAATATTATCTATATATTCGATACTAACCTAAATATTTTATATTTCATATTATTATCTTATAAATATTTCATATAGCCGCGCGAAGCGCGGATAGTTTCACTAGTTAATGAATAAATGAACTTGTTGCAACATATAGACATGAAAATGATCTTTTATTTTTGTTTTTTGCAAATTGCTAATTAACATTTTTTTTAAAAACAAATATATATATATATATATTAAGTATCACTATTTGACAATAACAACAAAAGAAAAAAATATATATTTTTTTCATATTGATACAATTTCAGAAATGACCATTTTAGTGAAATTTTCAGTTTTGCACAAAATGGGCACATTGTTCCCTTTTGAAAGAAAATTGCAATTATAGTCATTTTTATTTAATAGTTAAATTACTAACCAAAAGTAGCCAATTTTGCATTTTTGTTTCAATAACTCATTTCATAAATTTATTTTAAGAGAGAATTTTTTTTTTCTATATATTCTTTTTTTAAAAAAAAAAGATTTAAAAAATTTCCAGATTTATATTTTTTTTGCAAAAATGACCAATTTTATATTTTATTTTTGCAAAAAGAACCTCTTTTTTTCTTTTCTTAAAATGACCAGAAATTAAAAATAAAAAAACGAAGACTTTGAGATTGTTATTTTTTTTCTTTAGCAAAACATGAGCTTACTTATCAATCCTACGATAAAGTAAAATTAAACTAAACACCACATTAGTAATAAACATATGTGTACATAATAATAAAACATAATCATATAAAATTCACAATAGACTTAACTAAATCAAAACAAACTTAATATAAACAACTTAATCAAAATATAAAAAGAACATGAAACATTAATTTAATATTACATTGTGAAATGTAAAAAGAAATACCTAAAGGTGATGACAAGCAAATAGTGAAAGCAAATTAGTTGAACCACAAACTCACACAATGATGAAATATTTTTTTTCTTTTTTAGAAGAAGACTTTCTACTCTCTATTCTTATGGTTTTTCATCTTCTAATTTTTCCTCATCTCTTATTTTTTCTTTTTTTCTTTTTTTGTTCTTTTTGAAATGAAAGAAGAATGAGTTTAAATAGATGGTGATTATTAACACCTACTCTACATGAAAACTTAAGAGTCAATGCATGCATTGGACGCTTTGCCTTCCCAATGTGCCACCCAAGATGACCAATAATTTTTTTTCCAAGACAAGATTAATTAAAAAGACTGCATTCCCCTTTTAGATGACCCATTTCTTTTATTCATTAATTGAATAATAGCTAAATGGGTCATCTGAAAATTTAAAATATGCCCAAAATGTAGACCAATTTGACCAAGACCCAAAATTCAAAAGGAAAACCAACCCACTAACACAAAATTCAAACTTCTAACTTATCTTAAAGATCAAACACAATAAATAAGGCAGAAAAATAAAACAAAAAATAAAAAATAAAATTCAAGCAAAAACTTTAACATGATAAAAGTTAAAAGAACACTAACAAAATAATACAAAATTCGGCACCAAAATGACTTACATGGTTAAAAAAGAATGTGATAGTGACGGATTTGAATAGAGGTGGAGAGGGGAAAAAGATTGACATAAATTTTCGAATGAATGGGGTCGCCGGAAAACTTCGCCGGAAATTTTTTTGACGAAATTTTGACATAAAATTTATATCAAAAGATAGCCCTTAAAGATCTCTACACATTTATGTAAATGGTATAGAATGGGGATGACCGGAACTTCATAAATCTAAAAAAAAAGTGAAGATTTGTGTTTGATTTTTCTTAGATCTACGGAGTTTGGCTATGGATAAGGATGAATGGTTTGCGAATTTGTGTAGATGAGGGTGAAAGGAAGAAATGGTAAAAAATTTGGAGATTTTTCCGGTCAAGGGGTGGTGGCGGCCGGCGGCGGTGGCGGTGGCCGGCCGGTGGTGATGGTGTTAAGTGGAAGCAAGGGGAGAAGAAAATAAAATCAAAATAAAGCCAAAATTATGATTTTTGGAGTTTTGTATTTTTTGGTAGGGTCCCATAAGAGTCATTGGATCAAAATGTTTTGAATGGTTGAGATTCAATCTTGACCATTGCTATTGGACCGAGTCTAAAATGGATTGAGCTATCAGAATTGGGTCTAAATTAGCCCGATTCAATCAAAATTGAGTCATTTGGGCAAAAAAAAAGAAGAAACAAAGACCAAAATATAAAAAAACAAAATATAAGAAAAGACCTTACTATATTGTAGGAGTAAATTAAACACGTCAAAAATTAGGTGTTCACAGCATGCCCCTCTTTGCTTGGAAACATGAAGAGTTTTCAAGCAAAGAAAGTGAACGAAGTGGCTAATTTTTTACTATTTCAAACTCCGTTGAAGCCATTTTGAGAAAGATGACCAAACCTTGCTTCAGAGGTTGCCTACATATCCTTGATTAAAAGAAAATCAGGTCAATGTAGTTCGAGAAAATTTGATAGCCGAAACTATCGGACATTGTGGTCAAAAGATTGCTTTTTATTGCTTGTCATCATCTACTGTCTATAGTTACATAAAAAAAAGCTAGAGAACTTTGTTTCTCTACAATATAGGAGTTACAAGATCCATACTTGATGTGTTTTCTTAGGATCTTGTCTTGATCTTCAACTTGCTCTGTGCGTTATCTCTGAGATTGATCTTGATGCTCTCTTGGCGGCTTGTGGATCATTCTCAGGTGCATGTTTTGACTTGAGTTGGCAATTGATACTCAAAACTCAAGATCACAAAATGAAGAACTTGAATAAGATGTATTTCTTTCAGGAAAAGAAAGAGATGAGAATCTTGGGCTAAGACGTATAATCCTAGAAAGAAAGGAGAAATGAGGTGTATTTCCTTGAGCGATTCAAAAGGGACATATTGTCTCAGTAAGTTGACATAAAATTGGGTGTATTACCCAAAATATGAACATGGTGCGTATTACACTTGAATGTTGGGAGCGTATTGCCCAGGAAGGTATGATTGGTGCGCATTGCGCATGGAAGAAAGATTAGTGCGTATTGCACATGAATGAAATATAGATATGTATTGCATGGGATTTAGATTGGTGTGTCTTGCACATGAAAGAAAGACTGATGCATTTTGTGCATGAATAAAGGATGAGTGCATGTTGCACGAAATTCAGACTGGTGCGTATTGCACGTGAATAAAGGATGGGTGTGTATTGCATGAAATTCAGGCTGATGTGTATCGCACCTGAATGAAAGACAGGTGCATATTGCACGAAGCTCTTAAATTGAGAGGTAAGAATGCAAATAGCATGAGATGAAACAACAATCATGTGAAGACTTTGGAAAACTTTTTTTTGTGATGCTTCATTTTTTACTTGTAGTCTTGCATTTTCTTTTGTTCCTGTGCTAAGCAAAAGAAAGAGAAAATCGTTAGTTTAAAGTGGTGGTTGGTTTGTGGCCTTGATGTTCTGATGACTTGACCATACTCTCGACTGATTTCTCAAACTCTACTCCAAATCCTTGGCTGAACAACCTCTTGAAGCTTCCTCTTTATCGATCCAGGGACCTTGATCTTCTTGGTACTACCAAATATCATGGTGCGACTGATTTTCCAAAGAACGAATTTTTCTTTTGCATTTTTTTCATGACTTAAGAGATTATATCGTGTTCCTTCATGAGTTTTTAGTGAAGATTTGAGACGTTTTTAGTCCTTGCTTGATGGCATGCCAATTCAGATACTCAACTTTATTTTGGGAAAATCGAAGTAAACTTTGCAATTTTTTACCTTATTTTGTCAAGAGACTATACCGAAAAGACTAGAAAAATATCACACTTAAGAGTGTGAAACTTGAATCAAGAAAGACTTATACTTAACGAAAGAAAACTTATTTGGAGGCATATGTCGACTTTGAGAGTGAACCATGACATGCACTTTGGACTTGACCCCTGATCCGTTTGAGTTGTCTAGTTCTCAAAATTTGAATCATTATCAATTTAAAATTGATCTATGTATCCTTCATGCAGAGGTGTTGAAAGATGGTGATCTTTGCAGATTTCTTACAGTTAGTCATTTTCATAATGTTCTCTCCTTTTATCTTAAGGTGCACGCAAGGGTTTTCATCGATAAAATCTTCTCTCTTGTCGTCTTATGGTGCCTATAAAGGTTTTCACCGATGAGACTCTTTTTTTTTTTACTCAACAATGTTGTCTCTAATTATCAATTGTCCGTGCAAAACACATTAAATCTATCATTCTTAGAGTTGGTCAAAATGTCAGCTGCTAGAATGGAATCATAAATTGAATTACAATTTGACACTATTCTACAAAATAAAATTTTAAAAAAAAATGCCCCAGTTTTCTATAAATACTGGAATATTGACTTTTTTTGGTATGACCGAACCTCAAAGGGTTGCCTATGTATCCTTTTGGAATCAGGTCAAACGTAGTTCAAAATTTCAAAGAGAGGATTTTTGGTTATTTTTTTGTTTTGTTTTTTTTAAAAAAGAAGTGCATTTGTTCTACCAATCATAAACTTTTCACAGTATCTTAGAACACATTAGATGTAATATCTTTTGATTGCGTCCGCATTAACAATTATGCATGTGATTTTTTCCTCCACATCAGTAAGGTGCAAGACTCCTTTGGACAACACTTCCTTGATAAGATATGGACCTTGCCAATTTGGGGAAAATTTTCCCTTGGCTTCTTCTTGGTGCGGGAGACTGCGCTTTAAGACCAATTGACCTACTTCAAAGTGTCTTGGGTGCACCTTTTTGTTGTATGCACGAGCTATCATTTGCTGATAAAGCTGACCAAAACAGACGATCGTCAATCGTTTCTCATCTATTAATGTGAGTTGCTCTAGTCGGATTTTGACCCATTCAGTATCCTCAATTCTAGCCTCAACAATAATTCGAAGAGATGGAATTTTAACTTCTGCTGGTATCACAACCTCAATCCCATACACCAACAAATAAAAAGTTGCACCAATCAAGGTGCGCACTGTTGTGCGATATTCCAAAAGTACAAACGGCAGCTTCTCATGCCATTGTCTGATGCCTTGAACCATTATCCTGAGAATTTTTTTGATCTTCTTGTTGGCAGCCTCCACAACTCTGTTGGCTTTTGGTCAGTATGGAGTAGAATTGTGATGTACAATTTTGAACTGATCACATACCTCCTTCATCAAATTGCTATTAAGGTTTGCAACATTATCTGTGATGATAGTTCTTTGGATACCAAATCGACAAATGATGTTCGAATGAACAAAATCCACGACCGCCTTCTTAGTGACTGCCAAAGCGATTGCCTCCATCCATTTGGTAAAGTAATCAATTGCGACCAAAATGAATCGATGTCCATTAGAAATTTTTGGCTCAATTGGTCCGATGATATCCATTCCCCATGCAACAAAGGGCCAATGAGCGGCCATGAGGTGGTGGATGAAATTTTTTCACAAAGCGAAAGCCATCTCGTTTCATGGTAAGCCAGTAATATCCTTCTCTAAGTATTTTTTTTTTGCAATGATATATCCATTCATGTGTGGTCCACATACCCCAGCATGAACTTCATTCATGATCTTCTCGGCTTCTTCAGCATCCACGCATCTTAACAAGTTCAGATCCAGGGTTCATTTATATAAAATTTCCCCGCTAAAAAAGAAACCACTAGCCAGACGTCTAATAGTTCTTTTTTGGCTTCNAGCTTCTTATGCCATTGTCTGATGCCTTGAACCATTATCCTGAGAATCTTTTTGCTATTCTTGTTGGCAGCCTCCACAGCTCTGTTGGCTTTTGGTCGGTATGGAGTAGAATTGTGATGCACAATTTTGAACTGATCACATACCTCCTTCATCAAATTGCTATTAAGGTTTGCAACATTATCTGTGATGATAGTTCTTTGGATACCAAATCGACAAATGATGTTCGAATGAACAAATTCCACGACCGCCTTCTTAGTGACTGCCTTGAAAGTGATTGCCTCCACCCATTTAGTAAAGTAATCAATTGCGACCAAAATGATCAATCGATGTCCATTAGAAATTTTTGGCTCAATTGGTCCGATAATATCCATTCCCCATGCAACAAAGGGCCAATGAGCAGCCATGGGGTGCAACTCTGAAGGAGGTGGATGACATTTTTTCACAAAGCGAAAGCCATCTCGTTTCATGGTAAGCCAGTAATATCCTGCTCTAAGTATTTTTTTTGCAATGACATATCCATTCATGTGTGGTCCATATACCCCAGCATGAACTTCATTCATGATCTTCTCGGCTTCTTCAGCATCCACGCAGATCCAGGGTTCATTTATATAAAATTTCCCCGCTAAAAAAGAAACCACTAGCCAGGCGTCTAATAGTTCTTTTTTGGCTTCTATTAGCATGCTCGGGACATCTCTCTGTCTTCAAAAATTGTTTGATGTCTAGGTATCACGGCTCACCATCTGGTTCTGCTTTTACTGTGTTACAATAGCCATATTGATCCCGAACTTGAATCTCCAAGGGAGTGATGTAAGTGTTTCCAGGATATGGAAACATTAAGGCCAAAGTAGCCAATGCATCTACCAATTCATTATGAAATCTGGGGATGTATCTAAACTCGAAGGACCTGAATCTTTTGCTAAGATCTTCCACACATTGTCTGAATCTCGAGTTTTCCATTCGCCTTGAGCTTGTTGAATAAGCAAATCAGAATCTCCCAACACAATCAATTCTTGTACACCCAAATCTATTGACATATTTAGACCCATGATGCAAGATTCATACTCTGTTGTGTTATTTGTATAGAAGAAACGAAGGCAAGCTGTTGCCGGGTAATGTTTCCCTGTGGGTGATATGAGAATTGCCCCAATCTATGTGCCTTTTGCATTGATTTCTCCATCCAAGTATAATTGCCAGACCTGATTTTCATCTGGATCTGCTTCTTCAACTGAGTTAATCTCTTCATCTGGAAAATATGTATCAAATAGTTCACCGTCGCCATCGACTGGATTTTCTTCCAAGTGGTCTGCCAAAGCTTGAGCTTCCATTGCAGTTCGAGTGACATATATAATGTCAAATTCAGTGAGCAAGATTTGCCATTTCGCGAGTCTGCCAGTTGGCATTGGCTTCTGAAAGATGTACTTCAAAGGATCCATCCTAGATATGAGGTAAGTTGTGTAGGACAAAAGGTAATGCCTTAACTTTTGAGCTACCCAAGATAGGGAGCAATGTGTCATATCCAAGAGTGTGTACTTGACCTCATAACTAGTGAATTTTTTGCTCAAGTAGTAGATATCTTGTTCCTTTCTGTCTGTGGAATTGTGTTGACCAAGAACACAACTAACAGAATTATTTGTCACTGAAAGATATAAAAAGAGAGGCTTATCAGGTTCAGGCGGGACCAATACGGGAGGGTTGGACAAATACTACTTGATTTTTTCAAAAGCTTGTTGACAATCCTCCGTCCATATGACAGCAGCATCCTTTTTCAAAAGTCTGAAAATGGGCTCACAAGTGGTTGTGAGTTGAGCAATAAACCTGCTAATGTAGTTCAACCTCCCAAGTAGACTCATGACTTCGGTCTTATTTTTCGGGGGTGGCACATCTCGAATGACTTTTATTTTGGAAGGATCCAATTCGATTCCCCTTCTACTAACAATAAAACCCAGAAGTTTTTCAAATGAAACTCCAAATGCACATTTTGCTGGATTAGGCTTGAGATCATATCTTCACACTCTTTCAAAGAATTTTCTCAGATCTTGCACATGGTGAGCTTGTGTTTTATAGTATTATTAGTATAATAAACTAGAATAGAAGAATTATTATTATAAGACGATTAAAGTGTAGAGGAAGTGTAGTTGTAGGTTTGAGGCTCTCTCTTTGTATTTTTCCAAAGGAGAAGGCTTCAATACTTTTGGATTCATTGAATCAAGACCAAACATATATTGATGAAGGTGTTCATTATTAATTTAATTAATGCCAGGTATTATCATACAGTGTA
>NC_064291.1:43733886-43887407 GCF_019186545.1 Solanum stenotomum
TTAAAACCCCTGACCTAAATTCATGTCATTGTTTTTCAGGATACTAAGATGGCTAACTGATGAAGATGAAATACTGAAAGAAACTAATCAACAAAAGATCCAGTATTTGATAGTTGAGATGTCACGTAAGGAATTGATTCTCCGGCTTTCTTAATATATTTTCCCTGAGATTTCAATTGAGTAACTTGCTTTTCGTGCAGCTGTTACTGATATCGATACTAGTGGAATTCACTCATTAGAAGATCTGTATAAGTCACTCCAGAAAAGAAATGTCGAGGTAAGCTAATGTATACAAGTTTTTTCTGTGTATAAACATGGCTCATGTATATTTACATTACATTTTAATGTGTCTACAGCTTGTTCTGGCAAATCCGGGGACAATGGTGATCGACAAGCTTCATGCATCTGGTCTCGCCGATATGATTGGTGAAGACAAGATTTTCCTCACTGTGGCAGATGCTGTTATGACATTTGCTCCAAAAATGGAGCCTTGAATATATTCACAAAAACACATTATATTAACATGTCTTTTGTTTTGAGTGAAAAGCATATAACAAAACAAATTGTTTAACTGAAAAAAGTTCATGCTCTCTATATGATGGTTGAGGGGAAATTTGTAAATCTCCTTTTGGTTTAGGCATTGTAAAGCCTTTATTTATTTATTTTGGTTCCCCCCCCCCCCCCCCCCCCCCTTTCTCACATATGTATCTTTCTTCTTTTCAACTCCATGTATCCTCTGGTGATGCATTCGAGTGATGCTTGACTAATTTACCTTGTATATTTGGTGTATTATCAGAAATGTGTTACAAGCTTGAGAAATCCACCATACTTTTTCGTGTGTTTCAATAATCTCTTATGCAACCTAAAAAAAAAGTTTAACTTCAAGTTATGGTTGGTGTATTATCAGAAATGTGTACAAACTTGCTCTCGTTTAAGGAGATTCAAGCCCATTGCAGCATAATCTACATCGATCCAGCAGTATTACTCTTTATTTGACCCCTCTAGGACACAACAGACCAACAACTACAACGATTTTGTTATAGTTCCAAGGAACAACCTTTGAATCAGCTACTGAAAGCTACTGGACGGGCTTAACAAAGATAGGTTCTTTCAACTTTGCCAAGCAACTTTGGTCTTGTTGTGTTAATGAAAAGCCTTTCGATACATACAACTTCGACATACCCGCTCGAACTTCAATCCCCTTCGAAACCCCAGGGACACAAAAAACTTTGGTAACAAGATTGACACCTTCTACACTCAAAGGTGCGGCTGGTTCTGAGCTCTTTAACGACATGTCTTCCTCTCCGATCTTCCTAAACAACTTTCCCATTTTACTAAGAAGTTTGTACTCCTGATCATCGCAGATTATACCCACTAAATTGTTTTGAGCTGGAAGTGGGTTATTAGTTACATTGGGAGTGTTTTGATCATCCGTCACAATGATCACTCTATGATCGATTAGCTTCTCTATCGCTCCCTTCAAGGTCTAACAATTATCAGTGTTGTGTCCCGGGTCCCTGAATGATACTCACATCTTTCATTGGCCGGGAAACCTGGAGCAGTTGGATTCAGACGATGTGGTGGGATAGACTCAATCACTCATATCTTCCTTAACTCTTGAAACAAGCTGGAGTATGACTCTCCCAATGGAGTGAATTTCCTTTTCTGTCTCTACTCTTGAGCATAATTTTGCGTAGAAGAAGAGTTGTAAGGGACCTGATAGGGTGGTCATTGTGGGCGAAGGTTTCCTTGAGTTTGGGCTCGAAAATGTGGGCGATTGGGAGAATGCACATATGACTGAGCATTGAAGATCGTGTATGGAGATGGAGATACTGGATATTGAGGGACATAAGGGTAGCAATGTTGAGGATATCTAGATTGTCCCTAAACTGGTCGTTAAGGACAATTAGAATTCCCTTGAGCACCCCTTGATCGTGACGCTAGTAAAGAAACTTCCTCTTTCCTGTTACGATTTCCATAACTGCCTAAACCACCCTGAATGGCCTGTGTGGTTGCTTTGATTGTTGCCTGGCTCATGATCCTTCCTGTTTTGAGACTACTTTCGACCATTTCTCTAATTTTGATTGTTGTGTGAAACGGTCTTCTCATTGCGGTTGTCTGGTGGTGGAAGTAATCGGGACTTGAGCCTCTATGACGATGTCAACCAATTTTTGTTCATCTAATGGTGTTTTGACTCGGGCTACTTGTTCCCTCCATTTGATAGCATATTCTCTTAAGCTTTCGTTTGAATTCTTTCTCATATTAAAGAGTGTATTGCGATCTGGCATAATGTCGACACTGTACTCAAATTGTCTAACAAAATCTTGAGCCATATAATCCAGATGTGCCAATGGGAGATCTCTTGGTCTATAAACCATTTTGAAGCAACACCAGACAGGCTTTTACAAAAATAAGCCATGAGCAGTTCCTCTTTGCCCCCTACACCCCTAAGTTGATTGTAATATCTCTTGAGGTGAGCTATGGGATCACTGTGCCTGCCATACTTATCAAGCTTAGGGGTTTTGAATCCAGGTGGCATGTGGACATTTGGGAACATACACAAGTCTTTGAACGCGACACTTTTGTGCCCTCTTATTCCTTGCATACTTTTCATATATTGCTTGATGGTTTTCATTTTTTTCAACATTTCCTCTTGCTCTAAGCCTTGAGCTCCTGTATTAAGATTGAAAACGAAAATTTGTCGTAAAAAAAAAAGGCAATCAATCAGAAAAATATGGAAATAGTGAATCAAGATCTAGATGGATCACTATCTTTATCTATATCTACGGAGATACCTATCTATATAGAGAGAGATCTATCTATGAATCGGCCTAGACTATCCTCTATCCGGATAGATATGTCCCTATGTGGGTCTCTCAACATCAATAAGGGAGCCTAATTGTACAGAGTTAGGGCCCCCAAATGTTATCCCAAGAGTATAGTACTTCTCTGGATGGGCGGTGAACTGTCCCTCTTGAGCTGCTCTCTGCGTCACAGTTGATTGTGGGAGAGTATAGACCGGTGCAACTGTCGTGACCATGGGATTATTCCTGAATGGCATGCCTTGAGCGCGTGTTGTTGATGGTTTAACCCCACAATTATCAAATGGACCATATCTTGGAAAGAAGAAAGGATATGATATCGGGACCTGAGAAGATGAAGATCGGATACTAGTAATCTCAGAAAACCAGGAATAGATGTTGGTGGTTGTTGTCCATTGGCCTAGGCTTACCACAACTGTGCCATAACATGTCTTAATGTCCAATTTTCTTCAACAGTGGTTGACTCTCTTGTCGTTGAATCGATTGGAGTATCCATCGGGTTCACCACAATTTAAGTATTGGTTGTCATTGACACTCTTACCTTAGACCTGGTAAAGTACGGGTGTTCTGTCAGTTTACCATAAACCAGCCACCGAAAGCTTACAAAACTAAAGAAAAATGAACAAACTTGTTAGGGGTTAGCCAATTTTACACATTACACATTTGTTAATCACCTAATAACATGAATTCAGAAGGCCTTTGTCGCATCCCAGCTTAGCTTTGTTCATTGTCTTTCTTTTTTTTTAAAAAAAAAGTTTTGATTGAACCCTTTGGGGGTTGCCTACGTATTATGTCACCGCATGAATCAAATCATTAGGTAGTTCAGAATTTTAGACAACTCAACAATATTAATTTAGAAAAGCAAATGAAAACCTTTTCATTCATTTCCAAATACTTTAAACAAAACGACAAAATCAAGGGGTTTAAACACAGTTATGATCAACATGATCTCTTTGAACACCAAACTTTAAACTAAAACATTGAGTCTTAAACAAAACAAGATGAAACAAATAAACAAAATCAACTGAACTCTTCTTCAATCTTTATCATCTTCCTGGGGTTTTCGTTGTCCTCGCAAGGTCTCATACAGATTCAACAACACCTTTGGCAGATGGAGAACAATCGCTCGTGCTTGCTTAGCCACTTCTGGGTCATTCATACGATGATGATTTTTAATAACATAGGAGGTTTGTTCCACCAGTTGATGAACTTGACGCCTAACCCTTCCCATATTTTCATGGCAGTTATTCAACCAAACCTGATAATCACCAAGATTGTTCCTTAAGAGGGCCTCTCGCCCATCTGATGCTTCAAGTTGATGGCGAAGTGTCGCTCTCTCAATGATCATTTGTCTTTGCCCCACTTCGATATCGACACAATGACTGATTTTCCTTTTATGTTCTTCTAACAGTGCTTTAAGTTGATCATGTAAATGCATCCAACATGACCTTTCTTTCTCCTTCTGCCGCTTAAGTTCTCCCTTTTAGTAGTGCACGGCCTCTTCAAATGTCACTAAGTCCCTCTTCAATTGAGAAATATCAAAGTTATGCTCCTTTTTTATCTGTCGGGGCAAGTGAATTCTACTTTCCAACTCTTCCTCTAATCAAGTTAATTTCCCCTCTGTATGCTTCAATTTCCCCTCCCCATTTTGTAACTCCAACTGGTGATTTCTTCATTTTTGGACTTGAACTTCTTGTCGGGCAATGGTGGCTTTGGCCTTCTCCAACTCTTTTTCCAATTGTCTTATGATGTGCTAGTCTTTTCTTTTTCTGCTGGATCCTTCAGGAGTGTCACTAAATGTTACTGGATCACGAAACCACGATAGGTACACATGCACCACTTTTTCCTTTATCTTGCTCCACAACCATTTCACTTAGCTCAAAAATTATACTCCCGAACCAAATCTTCAGAATATCTTCGCTATTAAAGGAAAAACTTGGTTGGGTTTCAGATACAAATCTACTCATATCATCATTTGGTGGGACTTCTTGAACTCTAGCCAGTTGACGAATAACCCGAAGTGGGTCATAGGGTTGAACACTTCTAAGCCCAATCAACACAAGAAACGAGATACCAGTAGACATGCAAACATCTTTAGCTAAGAACCAGTAATAATTTCATACTATTTCATCAAACGTGATCACCGAGAGTTTCTCTTCATACACTAAAATTTCTTTTGGAAAATTGATTTTTGCTTCCCTTTCCTTATGAGAGGAAACATAATTACATTAGTCTGGAGTGAACCTAGGCACACGATCATGGTGATAAAGATGTTCCAAAAATCATATTTGCAACAAGATGTTGCAGCCTTCAAAGTACATTTCCCCATTTATGCATTTAGTCAATGCACAGAACATATTTGTCAGGATCATAGGAATAATAGTAGGACTTTGCATTGTGGTCAACACTTTCACCACCCCAGCCAACCGAATGTCGATATGCTTGTCTCGTTTGGGGAAAACAATGATCCCCAAAAACGCGACCATGAAGGCAAAACATCCATTCGTTTTCCAAGCTTCTACACATCCTTGATTGCTAAGTTGGTTCTGGTAGTTTTTAAATCTATCCTTTTGGCCGTACCTCATGTATAGAAAGTCTAGTGAGACCCACCCATTTTTCAAACTCTCCTTCTCTATTTGGTTGATCTTGAAAAGGTCTAGGAACTTTTTGGCATCAACGTTCTTTGGAATTATAGGTTTTTTATTGCGGAGATCAGCACCCCGAACACTGGACCCTTTCCCCATGAATCTGGTGATTTCTTTCATAGTTGGTGTCATTTCAAAGTTAGAAAATCGAAACACATTATTTTTTGGATCCTAAAAAGGAATCAGTGCCTCGATCACATCCTTTCTTGGGTCAATCTCCATCAGATGCACTAGATGTCTAAAATGTTCTTTTACTCTCCTTTGCTCATAACTCCACATGTATGTCCACCATCACCATAGATCCTTAGGTATTGTGTCAACGATCATGAATTCTGAAATCCCTTCACTTCTAGGCCTTTTGGAACCCTGTCCTTTGGTTGGAGGTGTCATTTATACCTTTGAATATAATCTAATTAAAGTTTTATGACAAACTCTAATCGAGGGAAGAAAGAAAAGTAAAAAAAAAATTATTTTTTTTTTAAAAAAAGAAGACAAAATACCCCTTTTTACAAACACCGAACCCGAGAAGGGATGCCTATGTATCTCATTTTAGTGAGAATCGGATGTGCGTAGTTCATAAAAAATGACTCACACTTGAAAGACCACCCTTTTTATTTCAACCCCTTTTTAAAAAAAAATTAAACTGACAAAACTATTTTAAAGCTGGTCAATAATGTAAAGGCCTTCTGAACAAATTATATTCACGTAGCACATAAAATGAACATGTTGGTCTAGAGTGGGTACCTATCTTAGATATGCTAGGTCAAATGCACGTAATGCAAATAAACGTAACCTATCAAGCATAGTTTTGCTAGGTTTAGCACTTTATATGGAAGGTGTCTAGACTGGCTATACTCGAGTGGACAACTCGAGCCGTGGAGGGTTAGCGTACCGGTAGCAGAGTTATTCCAACTTAATTGGTGGTCCAACCCCTCCTAACATGTGTGACAAATCTTGAACCAGGAGCGTAACCGCACAGTGGCTCATCCTAGACAGAAGTCCTGTGGAGCGTATCCGCACACTGTGTATAACAAAAATTCCAGAGACTTAGAAGATGTGCGAGAGAAGACAATTTATATACAATCACACAATATCAAAACAATGAATTATTGAAAGAGCACAATTAGCCAACCAACACAAAATTTATCCAAATAATCAAAATAACCAGATATAGTCAATGTACAAAACTCGAATTCTAAAGAAAATCCCCAACGGAGTCGCCTGATCTGTCACACCACTTCATTTTTTAACAATTGTTAAGGATGTTAGATTTTTTAAAAAAATAAAGTAAAAGAAATATAATTTATTTTTAGAGTCGCCAATTGAAATTGAATTTTTTAGGTGTTCCAAGTCACATGGTAATACCTAATTTAAAAGAAAATAACTCTTTTTTTTTTTAGTGTACGAAACTAAAATAGGGTAAGAAATTCTATTGACTGGGGGAAGGTGTGAGGCACCCCCCGAGTCTCGTGGTTCTAGCACGATCGTTTTATTAACTCATGTTTGGCTAAAAATAATTTTTTAGATAAAAATGTAAATTCGTGTTAGTTACTAATTTTTTTAAAAAAATGATTGGCCTAGGAGCGTAACCGCACACAAGACCTCTTTTTTAGAAAAAATACACACCAAGGATCGTAGCCGAACACATGGTGGTATTTAAAATTTATTTTTTTTTTAAAAAAAAAAGACTAATAGTTAATGACTCAAAATTTATTTAATAATGAAAAAAATTAATGAATAAATGAACTTGTTGCAACATATAGACATGAAAATGATTTATTATTTTTTTTAAAAAAATTGCTAATTAACATTTTTCTAAAAAACATATATATATATATATATATATTAAGTATCACTACTTGACAATAACAACAAAAGAAAAAAAAGTATATATTTTTTTAAATAGAATAATGATTAAACCCCTTTTAAAATAAGTACTGATATACTAAAATTTTTTTATATTGATATAATTTCATAAATGACCATTTTAGTGAAATTTTCAGTTTTGCACAAAATGGGCACATTATTCTCTTTTGAAAGAAAATTGCAATTATTGCTATTTTTATCTAATAGTTAAACTACTAACCAAAAGTAGTCGATTTTGCATTTTTGTTTCAATAACTCATTTCATATATTTATTTAAGAGAGAGAAAAAATTCTACATATTCTTTTTTTTAAAAAAAAGATTTAAAAAATTACCAGATTTATATTTTTTTGTTAAAATGACCAATTTTGTGTTTTGTTTTTGCAAAAACAACCGTTTTTTTTCTTTTTTTAAAATGACCAGAAACTAAAGATAAAAAAAGAAAACTTTGAGATTGTTATTTTTTTTCTTTCGCAAAGCATGAGCTTACTTAACAATCCTACGATGAAGTAAAATTAAACTAAACACCACATTAGTAATAAACATACATGTACATAATAATAAAACATAATCATATAAAATTCACAATAGACTTAACTAAATCAAAACAAACTTAATATAAACAACTTAATCAAAATATAAAAAGAACATGAAACATTAATTTAAGATTACATTGTGAAATGTAAAAAGAAATACCTAAAGGTGATGACAAGCAAATAGTGAAAGCAAATTAGTTGAACCACGAACTCACACAATGATGAAATATTTTTTTTCTTTTTTAGAAGAAGACTTTCTACTCTCTATTCTTATGATTTTTCATCTTCTAATTTTTCCTCATCTCTTATTTTTTCTTCTTCTTTTTTTTTTGTTCTTTTTGAAATGAAAGAAGAATGAGTTTAAATAGATGGTGAATATTAACACCTACTCTTCTTGAAAACTTAAGAGTCAATGCATGCATTGGACTCTTTGCCTTTCCAATGTGCCACCCAAGATGGCCAATAAAATTTTTTTTTCCAAGATAAGATTAATTAAAAAGACTGCATGCCCCTTTTAGATGACCCATTTCTTTTATTCATTAATTGAATAATAGATAAATGAACCATCTGAAAACTTAAAATTGGCCCAAAATGTAGACCAATCTGACCAAGACCCAAAATTCAAAAGGAGAACCAGCCCACTAACACAAAATCTAAATTTCTAACCTATCTTAAAGATCAAACACAACAAATAAGGCAGAAAATAAAAATAAAAAATAAAATTCAAGCAAAAACTTTAACATGATAAAACTTAAAAGAACACTAACAAAATAATACAAAATTTGGCACCAAAATGACTTATATGGTTAAAAAAAGAATGTGATGGTGACGGATTTGGATAGAGGAGGAGAGGGGGAAAAGATTGACATAAATTTTCGGATGAATGGGGATCGCCGAAAAACTTCACCGAAATTTTTTTGACAGAATTTTGACATAAAATTTATATCAAAAGATAGGTCTTCAAGAGCTCTACACATTTATGTAAATGGTATAGAATGGAGATGACCGAAACTTCATAAATCTAAAGAAAAAATAAAGATTTGTGTTTGATTTTTCTTAGATCTACGGAGTTTGGCTATGGATAAGGATGAATGGTTTGCAGATTTATGTAGAGGAGGGTCAAAGAAAGAAATGGTAAAATTTTAAAGATTTTTCCAGCCAAAGGGTGGTGGCCGCCGCCGACAGTGGCGGTGGTCGGCCGGCGGTGATGGTGGTAGGTAGAAGCAAGGGGAGAAGAAAATAAAATCAAAATAAAGCCAAAATTCTAATTTTTGGAGTTTTTCTATTTTTTGGTAGGGTCCCATAAGATCTCTTGGATCGAAATGTTTTGAATGATTGAGATTCAATCTTGACCATTGCTATTGGACCAGGTCTAAAATGGATTGAGCTATCAGAATTAGGTCTAAATCAGCCCAATTCAATCGAAATTGGGTCATTTGGGCCAAAAAAAAAAAACAAAGACCAAAATATAAAAAACAAAATATAAGAAAAGACCTTACTATATATTGTAGGAGTAAATTAAACACTTCAAAAATTAGGTGTTCACAACGATGATGTTGAAATAGAGCCAGTTACGACTACTAGTCCCATTCCCAATCCTGCTCCCGCTCCCGCTTCCATTCGTTGTCCTGCTCCCATTCCCCCGTACATCCTAGTCAGGCTAGGCCCACGATAGAACGTGCTAAAAAATTAGTTATGTGGCAATTTATGACTCAGAGTGAAGATAAAACACAAGTTATTTGTAATAAATATAAACATAGAATGAATCATAAAATTGTGGAAAAGAGGGTAGGACAGGACATTTGAGTAATCATTTAATGGAATGTTGTAAAAATGAATTTTTGCATGCTAAAGCTGAAGCCGAAGCTAAAAAGAATGGTACCACCGTTCCTAATACATTTGTAGGAGTAGAGGGCTGTAATATGGTCCAATACAATTAAACCCTTCTAGTGTTTCTGTCCTAGTACACAACGCTCATATAATAGAGAAAAAGATCTTGAAGAATTACTAATATGATTGTTGTTATTGGTTTGCCTTTTAATTTTGATGAAAATCTAGATATTATTCATTATATTCAAATTGTGTATAATCCACGTTTTAAAGATTTTACAAGAAACACAATTAAAAAGGCTATTTTTGATTATCAAGCTCAACATTTTCAATATATTCGTTGTTTATTTTATTATAATACTTGTAAATTGACTATTACTTCTGATGTGGGTCGTAGTGTCAATACTGTTATTGCCCATTGGATCGATGCAAATTGGATTATGCAAAAAAGATGGTTATAAATATTGTGAAATGCATAAAACCGATAGTTACATAGTTCAAACTATTGTAGATGTTTTACAAAACTATGAAATTTGTGATAAAGTAATTAGTGTCACCTTAGATAATGCTTCTATTAATACATATGTTGTTGAAATACTAAAACCGACTCTTTGTCATGTTTATATTGATGATTTTCATATTAGGTGTGCTGCACACATATAATTTGATTGTTAGAGATGGTATAACAATGTATAATAACGGTTGCATAAAATGTGAAACTACATGTCATTTTATTTTTAAATGTCAAGTAAAGTCTAGACGTAGAGAATTTGAAAAATCATTATTGTGAATTTAATCCTCTCCCTAGAAAAATTTCAAAATCGATGTGTACTAGGTGGAAATCTTTATTTGAAATGTTTCAAGTCGCTTATGAATATAGAAAACCTTTACAAATGGTTTGGAATGCTCATAATTCAAATATGGACTATAGACTTAATAAAAATGATTGGAATGACGTAAAAGAACTTATATAATTTTTAAAAGTTTTTTATTTAGCTACAAAATAAATTTTTGGACTTTATTATCCAACTATTTGCTCTGTTTTACCAAATATTTGTGTTATTTCTAGTAAATTTTATAAATTCAAAAAGAAACCAAGATTTGAAGATTCTATTAAGAAGAAGATTGAAAAAAATTTAAAATATTTTTTTTCCTATTCCTACTTAAAAAGATGTAGGTGCATCATGAAGGGTTGAAAAAATATATTTAAATTGAGATACTCAGAATTTTAAAACACCTAACTTGACAACAGTTAAAGATAGTATAAAAATTGAAGCAAGAAAATTATATGACTTGTATAATTCTCATAGAAAAAATGTAGTACGTAATGAAGAACCTGAAACTATTAGGTGTAGATATAATGATGATAATAGTGATGATATGCTAGAAAGTTATCTTGAACTTTCTCATGAGAATAAAAATAATTTTGATGCATACATTAATCAGTGTACGGAAACTGTTAAGGATTCACAAAGTTTACCTGATCTTCTGGATTGGTGGAGCAATCGCGACAAAAGATTTCCAAAACTTCAACTGGTAGCTCGGGATGTGTTAGATATTCAAGCATCTTCAATAACTTCGGAATGCGCTTTTAGTGCAGCAAGATTTCAAATTGGAGAGCATAGATATTCATTAGCAGCAAACAACTTGGAGATATCAATATTATTTAGAGATTAGGTTAATCGCAGAGAAGGAGTTATGGGTGTCCAGTTTTACCTACCCAATTTGAAAATGATATTGATAAAATGTTGCAAGATTTTAGTGATAACGCATTGATGCATTGGAGGAACTAGCCGATCAACCAATTCCAGATCATGTTACTAGAGAAATGTCAAATGATTTAGGACAGAACTGGCTTGGTACCATTAACTATTAGTATGATAATTCGAGGTCTAATTCAAACAGAACCCTTCCTAGAAGATGGCTGTGTAGATTAGGTCCTCTACTAATATTTTATAACTCAAATTGTACTATTTAATTTTTATTAATAAAACTATAGGCTAGTCGCCTTAATTTTTTTTATATTATTGTCTTCAATTTTAATACGTCTTTTTTTAAATTATATTTTCAATTTTCAAATGACAAAGTTGAAACTTAAGTTATAATTTGAAATTTAAAAAAAATTAAAAATTAAAGTTTGAAATTTAAACTTTTAAACTTTTAAAGATTGAAATTTAAACTTTTAGAGTTTCAAACTTTATGATGTAAAGTTTAAAAATTGAATTTTAAAAAGCAATATTTCGTAATTTATTTCTTTTAAATTAGACTTTTAAAAGAAATATTTCCTAATATTTTAATTTTATGAATTATTTTTTTTTAAGAAAAGAGTCGTTATCTCGGTTTACCGATCCGGTCCGGTCCCGATGTTGTACCGATCCGAGACGGTACAACATATAAATTATGGAACTACCGATACCGGTCCAGTCCCGATTCTGGCCTTTTTTCGCCTGGTGGACACCGATTCCAGCCCGATTTTGATTGGTGCTGGTCTGGTAGTTTCGTTATCGGTTTCGCTACCAGCCCTACCTACTTGCCACTTGTTGAAACTAACAATATTGTTTTTTTGTTTATTTTTAACACCTTTTACCTTTTTAAAAAAAAAAAAATTATTAATGAGAGTTGAATCATGTTTTAGGACTTAAGTAGTTTAATGGGCCAAGGCCCAAATTATTAGGTTATTACATTCGCCCAAACAGTGACAAAGTTCAAATATTTTTGGTTTTGTTCGCTTCAAGAAATACTTAGTGCTTTTAGCAATAGAACACATTCATAGTATTTTTTCCGCCGCTGAATAGAACAGGAGGTCAAGAGTTTTTTACCCTATTGAAGAAATGCTAACTCTTATGGCCTCTATATGTTCTTGATTTTTTTTTTTATGAAATCTAAATTTTATTAATGATTTGGTGTTATAGAGAGCATTTAATATGCGTGAATTACATCCATAAATGCTTAGGAGTAACTCACTTTGATGGTTATTTAATACTCTATTTTAGGAATCTTTTTGAAAGTTTCTAGAGCAAATGAATTTTTGATCATTTCCTATATCCAAGAATGATTATTTACATATCCATCAAAAGTGTTCATTCTTGTGAATCGCAACATCAACGCTCAACATTTTTCAAAATTCTGCTTCACCAAGGTGCGATGGAGACCATCACCCCAAGTTGTGTGCGACTCCTAGTCCTTCTGGCGTGGCACACAACTTTGTGTCAAATCGTAAGTATTATTTCTATTGCTCTCCTTATTAGACTCACTTGGATGAAGATTAAGATATGTATACGTATATAAGAATTTAAATGTTTAAGATATTGCTTTTAGGTTTGAACAATAGATGATTAAGATTATTCATTTTTTAACATTTGAATGTGCATAATTTAATTATTTTTAACATAATAGATATACAATTAAAAGTAGTTTAATAGTAGAGAAAATATATAAATTTAATATAATAAATCACTATTTGATTAACAAAAATTTAAATAGTTTCTACTATTATTGTTAGTGAATCTTTATTATATGTTTTTGAAAGTTTTTAATCTCATATATTTGTTTAGAATTTTTGATTTATCAATGCGACTCCTTATAATATTTTGATATATTTTATACAAATTATTATTTGCTCAAAATTGTATAAGAATTAGAGAAATTCTGATAGTTTTACAATATATGAAATTTTCATATTTATGAAAAAAATTTAACATAAAGAATCTATATTGCGAGTAGAAACAAAACTTTAATTTCATATCAATCTAATTTCAAATCATATCCGAACGAAAGTTAAATCTCAACCTATTTAGGCCTTTTATCTCATAGATGGAGGATAAGAATTTAAGGCTATTTGTGAAATATAAAGGTTAAGGGCCCATAATAAGGTTAAAAGGCTCTTGTGAATCGGTGTCGCCGCTATTTAAATTGGATTTTCTAGGGCTTTTTTTTAATTTTCCCAATAAAATGAAGATAAAGCTTAGCCTCAGCTCAGCTCCCAATTCTCTCGTCTCTATCCAAAATGTATGTGGGCAGCTCAGTTTTTGGTGTTTCTAGCTGCTTTACTCCAATCTCTTGCTGATTTGAGGTAACTATCGTTTCACCCATCTTGTGATTTTTTTAATTTTTTTTCTGTTCAAGATTGTGTTTTTTCGATACCCTTTAAGGATTTGGATTGGGATGACACGTTGGGTTTCTTGATTTTTGATTTTCTCATCTGGGTTTGGTAGGTCAAGGTGAACTTCTGATTGTGGAGGTTTAATTTGACATTTTTTTTTTGGGTGGGGAGGGGGGAATTGGGGGTTTTGAAGTTTTGGTAGTTCTGTTTATCAGATTCGATTTTAGTTCTGCTCATATAGTTAAAAGATTTGTACCCTTTTGTCTATTTGTATGTTTCTCTTTGCCCCTGCAAGTGCTGTTACTGATTTATCTGACCCTTGATATGTTTTATCTATGTAAGTTTTTTTTGTCCTGCAAGTGCTGTTTCTGAATTGTGGTAGCTATAGCATCTTGGATATCCTTGAAAGATTAGGAACTAGGGTTTTGGTTAGAGATGTTTTGAGGATTATGGGTTGGTTATGCAAAGGTCTTGTTTCTGGAACTGGATGTGTTTGTCTTGAAAGCTTATGACTTGTCTTTAGGAGTTCTATATTAGTTGTGTGGAAAGTTGGGTTTCTATTGGGTATATGCAAAGGTCTTGTTTCTGGGACTAGATGTGTTTGTCTTGAAAGCTTATGACTTGTCTTTTGGAGTTCTTTATTAGTTGTGTGGAAAGTTGGGTTTTTATTGGAATGATTTTACTTTAGATGTATTCTTTGGTATGTCTGTCTCCAACTTATGGGGATTATCAGCCATCTTTGCTCATTTTGGATGTTTAGATTGACAGCAGTCCTTGCAAACTGCTGCATGAATTCCTTATTTAAATAACTTTTGATTTTTAAGAACATTCAATTGTTAAATAATAAAATAAGTAGAGAAATGTGTGTGTAACTCTCAGATGGATCTGTCATAGTGGAATGTGAATAATTCATTGGTATGCTAGGTTTCTGTTATAGAACATTAAGCCTTTCAAATTCTAGAACCTTGAACATTTTTCCTGTTTAGGTGGGGCTTTACCACTTAAAGTTGTATAATTACTGCCGCAGTTTACCAATTTAGGGTTGTAAAATTGCTGCTACTGATTTTTTTACATCTTTTCTTTCTGCAAAATGAATTATCTTGTCTTTCTACAAGAATTAATTTGAGATTCGTATCTTCTCCTTTCCAACCCGATGCTCTTTTAACTTATGGACTTTACTTTGTCTGGAACTCACTGTTGTGTCCTTTGAGAATGTTTGGCTAACATTGGATATGCTTGTGATGTATTTTAGCATAGGATTTAGTGAAACCCCTGGGCATGCTAAATGCTCTAGTTCTTAGAAGTCATGGGGTGCTGCCGTCTTCTCAAATATGAATACTAGTTTACTAGGGGAAAAATGGTTTTTGTATATATGTAGTAGTTTACTTCAATTTGTGGACACCAAGGGTTTGGCACCTCGTATGGATGACACAAGTAGCAGTATATACATATCTAGTACATATATTTTGACATAATTGATCTAATATTGCGCAGTGCGCCTGGTGCGAATGTCATTCTTTTTTGTCTGAGAGGCACACACACTTAGCTTAATTGCTTATATTTCATGTGTGCCAAGCTGTGTATATTAGTGTTATGGTGTTTGTCTAATTTTGAAGCTGTGGTTGTTGGTGTGTCAATCCTTTCTGAATATGCGAATCAGATTTCTATTTCCTCTTTTGAGGGGTTTTCCTCCATGTTTTTCTTTTTTCATGGTTTTGATATGTGGGGCTTCCTTTCCTTTCAAAAAGGGATTCATTATTTTCCTTGCTGCTTCTCTGTGTGCATAGATCTTCTTGTTCTATTGAATAAATCAGATCTGGAGGAAGAAGATGGTGTAAATAACATGGTGTCTTTATTTTAAAGTGCAGGGCCCTCTGTCCACCATTTTGACCTTGTATGCACTCTTGTGTTATTTTGTCATGTCCAGCGATCTTGTTTCTCAGCAATTTTCAGGACCACCTGATGGTCAGCTCATTCAAATGGATCATGTTTCCAATAATCCCGACTCTATAGCACATATGCAGACAAGTATCGTTGGACACGTGCCAAATATTTCTGCATCACAGCAGCTTGTTTGGTCAAATGAGCCTACAGCCAACAGATTTGATACTTCAGTTCCTGTGAATCAGTTGGGGCCAATGGGACCCAGAATGAACCCTCAGCACTTCATGTTGTCACATCAGCAGACCGGAGGAGATAGATATGTGCCAAATAGTCCAGGTGTGCAAAAATCATCAGTACTCACCAAGCGGAAGGCCGAGATGTCATCAATGCCGCATGGTTCTACACCTCAGGTGTCATCAATACCAAATAAGCGGACTGCACAGGGAACTTTTTTGTCTGCGTCTCCAGGTTTTGTGCAGCAATCTTCTGCTATTAAGAAACCTGGACAGCAACAGTCAAAGTTAACTTCCGGAGGTTCAACTAGTCTTCCTGCGTCAAGCAAGAAATTGACCCGAAATGAATCCATATCCAATAGAACTGCCTCCCAGCGGTCGCAGACTCCAAAAGGACGAACAATTCAAGTTGAGCCGACCTCCAAGGCACAGTCTGAGTCCTCTGATGCCATTAGGTCCAAAATGAGAGAATCACTTGCTTCAGCTCTGGCTATGGCGTGCCAGAATCCAGCTGCCAAGGATCTGAGTGAAGCAGTGGGTTCTCAGCCTTCACAACTGGATGTCACTCCGACTACTGCCAATGAAGGTCTACCTCAAACCTCTGTCTCACATGTACCTCAAAACTCTGGCGATGTACTTCCTTCAACTGGCCCTTTTCCTGTTGATAGAAATAATGATGGTCATAGTTTATCTCTTGGGCTTCATGATGACGTGAGCATGGGTAATGCCATCTCTACTGAACTTGAGTTGCATGTGGATGATGTTCCCTTCAGTGACAATTTCTTTGTCAAAGATGAACTCTTGCAAGGGAATGGTCTCACTTGGGCGATGGATCTAGATATGCAGTTAAGAGAAACTGATTTCCTCCAGGATGCTGAAAAGGCCAATTTGTTTGATGAGGATGTGGTTGAAGATAAAGGCGAGCATACAAAATCATCTCCCGAAGATTTAGCTTTGCACATTGAGGCGGAACTTTTTAAATTGTTTGGAGGTGTGAACAAAAAATATAAAGAGAGGGGCAGGTCTCTTCTCTTCAACCTAAAAGATCGCAGTAATCCTGAACTGAGAGAGAGAGTGATGTCAGGTGAGATACCTCCGGATAAGTTATGTTCAATGACTGCTGAAGAACTTGCTTCAAAGGAGCTATCTGAGTGGCGGGTGGCGAAAGCCGAGGAACTTGCTCAAATGGTTGTTTTACCTGATAATGCAATTGACATGAGACGTTTGGTTAAGAAAACTCACAAGGGTGAATATCAGGTTGATTTTGAGCGTGATGATAATAATATTGCATCTGAGATATCTGCAGGTTCAAATGTCACACAGTTTATGCCGAAGAAAGATAGGGGGAGAATTTCTGGCCCTTCTGGTAAGGATGAGTTAGGAAGTAAAGAAAATCTTACCAGCCAACGTAATAACTCAGAAAAGCAAGATGTGAAAGATAGCTTGGTAATTCCAGCTGATGGGGCTGATTTGATGCAGGGGATGGTTGTAGAAGAATTCAAGGATGCTGAATTTCTTCCTCCTATTGTTTCCTTAGTTGAATTCATGGAATCACTTGATTCTGAACCTCCTTTCGAAAACCTGCCTGTTGAAAACAATCATTCTGCACCTCTTCCAGACAAAGAAAGTTCCGAGGACCCTAACAATGCTGTGGGTTCTGGTCTAGCCGCAAAATACCCTGTTGTTGCTTCTGAAGACAAATCTCTTGAAGGGGTCAAGAATCATGTAGAGCAAAAGGAGTCTCTGGTATCTGCAGGAAGCCCTGTAGTAAAGAAAGTAACTAGTTCTGGTGATTTGAGCCCTATCAAGATGACAGGACCACATGGTAGTGTTTCTAGAGTTCCATGTATCTGGGAGGGGGAACTGCAGCTTACTATTTCATCCTTGGTTACAGTCTTTGGTTCGTTTAGAAGGTATGCCTGTTCCCTAAAATCGCTTACCAGATCTTTTCTTTGAGTAATTACTATATATTAATGTTGCTCTTGTATATTTTAGTGCACTGTAGTCGCACTCGAGTCTCTACAGGTCGTTTCTTTCATTCTATTTTTCTCTGAGTTTTAGTACCATGATATTTTTCTCACTCTTCTTGATAATTGATAGCTCTTGAAAATTCTCTCTGCTAGACGAATGGATTGGGACTGCAATTGCATGCTGTATGCTTTGGATTAGTTTTCCTTTATTTTCTGTGTGTAGTGCTTTGCTTTAAATTTCCTGAGTGGATTCTCTATTTCTGGAGTCAATTTCCTTTATTGTTCTGTGTGGATTCCCTTCTAGAACATTTAAATTGCACTTGTTGGTTATAACTTTACAAGTGGTGCTAACAAGACTGGCATTTCTTCTTCTATTGTCTTCTGTTTCAGTGGTGAAAAGACACCAACTAACGAGTGGCCAAGCTCTCTTGAGATCAAGGGTAGAGTTCGACTTGATGCATTTGAGAAATTTCTTCAAGAGCTTCCTATGTCACGAAGTCGTGCAGTCATGGTATCTTATGGTTCTCCTTCCTTTGTTGTAGTTGGTCTTTTCTGCCATACTTCAGGTTGCAGATTATTGCAGATAGTGTGTAGGTTTTTATTATTTTTTGATGACTTCCATTATCGAACCAAGAATGTATATTCCAGCTATTGGGAATATAGTGATATGCAATATATGGTTGCTGGAATGGCTTGGGACCATATGTCCTTTCTACTCTTTTAACTTTTTACTGGATGATTTGCCTTTTGGGTCGAGCTGTGGATGGAAATGTCATGAGTTGAATAATTACCTGTGTCATGGAAGGCTCTACAGATTTTCTCTAACTCCCTCAAATTTAGGCTTTTTCAATGCCCAGAGATATCAAACTTTCTATTGTTTTAAGATAAAATCAATGTATCACTCAACTTTACGCAGTATTTAGCTTATTTGTAATAAGTATTTAGTCTGCGCCAAGATACAACTTTTCGACTCGTTTGGCTTAGCCATCAATCTTAAACCAAAGTGGATGAATATCTTTTGATGTAAATGATGCAATGATTCTACTTGTGAATGGTCAAGTTCACATAAATTGGAAAAAATTTTAGATTATGCTTTACATAAATTGCAAAAAATCTTCAAAACGTTGTGCTAATCATATTTACATATGCAGGTTGTTCAATTTGTTTTGAAGGACAAGTCATCTGAGAGGGAACGGGCAGACCTATCTGAGGTACCAATCTGAGTTTAATTTCCTTTCTTAGCAATTCTTGTTCAGTAAAATTAATCAAGTGTATGATTTGCTTACTGGGTCTTTCGATAATCTTTACTAGGCAGTGCATTCATACGCTTCAGATGAGAGGTTGGGGTTCGCGGAACCTGCTCCAGGAGTGGAACTATATCTGTGTCCACCACACATACTCGATATGATAAGCAAACACCTTTCCAAAGACCCTAAAGAGCTATATGATTCTACAGAAAATGGTCTAATTGGCGTAGTTGTATGGAGAAAACTTCATATAAGTTCAACAATATCACCTAACTCGTCTTCACACCATAAACACAGTTTGAAAAAACAACAGGCGATTCCTAGAGGACAGCATGAAAAAGCTGGAAACGTTAATGTAAATTCAATGCCTAAAGCACCCATGTCCATGTCTGCGAAAAATGATCCTGCAATGGATGATGACGATGATATCCCACCTGGGTTTGGTCCCAAAGCTGGTCGTGACGATGATGATTTGCCTGAGTTTAATTTTTCTGGCAACATAAATGCTTCTAGGCCTAGGCATCCATCTCAAAACATGTACCATGGGTCAAGAATGAACCCATATAACCAAACACCCCCTTCCCGCCCTGTAGACCAAATGAGAGAACTTATACTAAAGTATGGCCAAACTGGTGCTACAAATGTTGGTCCTGGAACTTCATCGTGGAATGACGATGATGATGACATCCCTGAGTGGCGGCCACAAGCCCCTCCACCCCTTCAGCGTCCTCCATACCCTTTAGGCCATAGTTTTCCGCAGCCTCTGCAGCCCCCGCAGCACTTGGCTCATCAGAGACCATTGGCAACACCTATGGGTTTGCCTATGCAACCACCAATTAATAATGGTATACCAAACAGGCCACAAATTATGTCACCAAGGGGGCAATATCAAGTTGATTGGAGAAGGGATCAATCAAGGGGTAGGGGGTTTTGAAGTTTTTCATTTTGATAATTCAGTGTTAGCCATGATGTACATTCTGAATCTTTGTTGTGTTTGGCTTTTTTAGACTTTTTAGACTAGGTATCTTAGCCTTTATTTTAGATGCTTAAAACTATAGTTTATACTGTACTTCTTCAGCATAAAGGCAAGAGACTATGTGATCTCTTCTAGTTGTTTTACCGTCATTTGTTCTCATTAAAAACATTATTCTGTTTCTCAAATGTGTTATTTTCGTGGCTTATTATGTTAGCTGGGAAACCCCTTGGACCGTTGGAACGGAAGGCTTTTCTTATTAATGACTTATATAGCTTGTTTGGCGAAACTTATTTTCAAAGTGAGATGTTTGACCAGGTCTTTTTTTTTGTAGAGAAAATATGTGTTTTTGAGGAGTTGCATAAACTATTTTTTAGAAGCTAAAGAAAGTAACTTTTTTTTTTTTACAAATGCTTTTTTGAAAACCACTTTTGAGAAAAGTATACTCAAAAGGGAGATGTTTGGTCAAACACTAATTGTGGCTTAAAAGTGTCTTTTTTTTAATATTTGTTGTTTAAACTTAAATTGCTTCTTTTGATTATTATTTTTTTCAAAATAAGATGATTTTTAGAGGTTTGGTCTAATAGTTATAAAACTACAAATTCATAATCGTGGTTAAAGATATTGAAAAGTTTGTTTTCCTTTTTTCTTCTTTTTGATGTCATTCTCTAGTGTGAATGATCTCATCATCAACAACTCCCACAAGTATCATCAACAACAACCTTAAAGATGTTGTTTTTGATGGACTCTCGCCCATTTAACGCATATAAAAAACAATATGAAAATGAAATACAACACTAAATACGTCACGATAAAAATAGTGTGAATGATCTCGTTATAGACTAGCAACTTTGAAGCAGATGCCATAACGTATATAATTCTTCTATATTTCTCAATATCCTGACATTCTATATCAAGTCAATCAGCACTAAAGGAGAAATACCAATTTACAAACTTATAATTGACACAACTCCTTTGCTTTCTCCTAGAACCAATCTTAAAAAAACTTTTTTTTTCCCTTTTACATATGAATGAATGAACAATAATACTCTATACTTCTAATGTGATTCTTCTGCTTTACACCAGCTCCTCGATAAGTATCGATTGAATTTACCACGTTCTCAGCCCCCCAAAGCGCGTTTGAGGGCTGTTCGTTGATCAGTTGTCAATCTTGTGGGGAATTTAACATCAAACTTGATCTTTAAAACACCTCTATTGCCAGGTTCCTTTGTGATTGGCATGCCTTCTTTTGCAAGCACAAGTTCATAACCAGGTTTTACAATTTCATTCACTGGAATCGTCAATGCACGACCATCTAACGTTGTTAGTTTGATAGTTGTTCCTCCCAATGCCTCTGCTAATGTTACTTTATAGTCCCTCATAAGGTCATTACCATCTCTCTTGTAAACGTCATGAGACTTCTCGTCTATTACAAATACGAGGTCTGCTGGAAGCTGGTTCAACTGCTCGTTTCCTTTGTCTGGAAATGTTATCTTTGTACCTTTTTTCCAGCCAGGTTTTACATCAATAGTTAAAATTTCTGATTCCGTCACTAACCTCCTGCAATAACAACTCTCGTATTATGTCTCAGCAGAGAGAGAGAGAGAGAGATAGACCACTTGTTGCAATAAAAGGAAAGTGCTTACCCATTCGTATCGACTACAGTTCTAGATATCTTCATTTTCCTCGTCGATCCAGAATAAAGCTCCTCAAGGCTGCAAGGCAATTTACTCTCAACTGGTGGTGGTTTCTTGGGCATATTAGCACCAGTTCCATCACTAGCTGGCCTGAAAATATTCTCACTCCCACCAAATCCTGCGAAACCACTTCCTTCTGATGAGAATCTCGTGGACTTAACTCCAGCTGATCCAAATCCGAAGGGACTGCTCCCAAAAAATTCTGCAAAAATGTCCTCAGCGTTTCGAGGATTATTGCTACATCCAGGTGATGGCATCTCTTTTAGTCCTTCTTCACCATACTGATCAAAGACTTGTCTTTTATCAGGATCACTTAAAATCTGAAGAAATGAGTAAAACTTGATAGTAAGAATGGCACTAATATCTTATTCATTCTTCTATACATGATAACGATTCACAATTGGTTAAATGAGTCGATTACAACGGATGAGAAAGGTCAGAGAGACAATACACTAAGACATAAACACAATCTATTCTATTTTGTCTTGATAGGTGTAAGGAAAACAATCAATTCTACGATCACTAGAGTTATGAGAAAGCAAGGGAATCGGACCAGTTTGTTAAAAACCAAGGTCAGATCATACGGTAACAAAGAAAAGAGCTTTCAATTATAAAACATTCTTAAAGGATAGTAAAAAGAAGTTTCGATCCTTCTTGCAGCTTCAGTATCATAGTTTTCTTAAAGTAACACATTTTTTTCTCAAAATTAGCACAAAATGTTGACGAAGATCAAACCTTCAAAATATTTCTAAAAGAAAAGGCGTTACATGTTACACCTAAGAAACAACAGAATCAATCAAAAACCACCCTTGTGGTCTTCAAGTTGCACCAAGAATCTATCAAAAATCTTCAAATACTTTACAATAACTCAATTTTTTCTGCATTATGATTATACTTAAACCTTCAAAAGGTTTCTAAAAGAAAAGTCGTTAGGCGTTACGCCTAAGTAAAAACAGAATCAATCAAGAACCACCCTTGTGCCCTTCAACTTGCATCAAGAATCTAACCACCAAAGTCTTCAAACACAAAACAATAACTCAAGTTTATCTGCATTATTATGATTATATCTAAACGCGTGATTATGAACATTTCTATATATATGCACATTAAACAAAAGAAAAGGTAAGTGTCACAAACTTCATAGGCCTCTGATATTTCCTTGAATTGAGCCTCAGCTTCCTTCTTGTTGTTTGGATTCTTATCAGGATGCCATTTCATTGCCAATTTTCTATAAGCCTTCTTTAGATCATCCTCCGTCGCTGTCTTCCCAACGTTCAACACGTTATAATAATCCACCCCCATTTTCCTTATACCTAAACCCAATTTCTTCTGATTATTGTGAATATGTAGTCCCAATTATCAAAATTTCAAACAGCTCCTTATCTTTCCCAGCAGTTCAGAAAAAAGGGGTCCTTTAGAAACTGCATTTCCAAGAAAATTACCCAAATCAAAGCATGAAAAACAAGAAAATCCCTAATTTCTAATTTTGCACAAAGAAAAACCAATTCAATATTATCAATATTTCCCAACAAGATCAAGCAAAAACAACATATCCAGTGAAATCCCACTAGTGGGGTCTGGGGAGGGTAGAATGTACACGGATCTTACCACTACCTCGTGGAGGTAGAGAGGCTATTTCCGAAAGACCACATACCCACATCAAGATTGGCCATAAAAATGAAAATTTCAATTCTTAATTATGTAAAAGATTCAATCTTTTTTGAGAATGGACTAAAAGGGTCTTTTAAATCAAATTTCAGCACATACCCACATCAAGATTGGCCATAAAAAAATGAAAATTCCAATTCTTGATTATGTAAAAGATTCAATCTTTTTTTCAAAGTGGAGTAAAAGGGGTCTTTAAAATCAAGTTTTAGCACATACCCAAATCAAGATTAGGCTTAAAAAATGAAAATTCCAATTCTTGATTATGCAAAAGATTCACTCTTTTTTCAAAGTAGAGTAAATGGGGGGCTTTGAAATCAAATTTCAACTCATACATATATAAATATTCATAATGAAAATGAAAAATCCAATTTTTTGTTATTAGAAATTTTTCAGTTCAAGATTTTCAAATTCGTATCATCCAGTACATACCTTTAACAATATTTCCAAAGAAAATTAGAAGCAAATTTGAAAAGTTTGTGAAATATATAGAAAGAAATAGAAATTTTTATCATCTTTGATTTTTCATTTTTTATTTCTTTGTTGGAAGTGTTTAACCACAAATGTTGTTTCAGCTTTACTATTTTTCTGACATTTTTAACGATAATAACGGAATCTAATTTTGTTTATAGCTATACGAGAAAAATGTTATTCCAAAATTCTTGGTGTTCTCCTTTCTAACCATACTTCTCTTCTATGGTTGAGATGTCAATTTTATATCCCACCAATTTTACCGGTTGATTTTTCATATGATTACTTAATAAATATTTATTAACTTTATTATTAATAAATATTTTAAGTTTTAGCCTCTGTTTGGTAGCTCTTTCTCAGTTTCACTCTAGTTTAAGATGGCAAATTATGTATTACCTAACTTTTGATTTGTAATGCTATGCCTATACTTGGGGATTAATAAAAGTTGATGATTACCAATAAAAAAAAAATTGTGGTTGTGTTTAGTAGGAATAAAAATATGTTTTAGGAAAATAAGTAATTTTTATTAATTTTCTTGTGTTTTGTATATAAGCAAAAAATATTATTCTAAAAATAGTTGTATATAAGTAAGACAAATGTTTTATGAGTTGGGGTGGTGAGGATGGGGGCCACAAGAAGTGAGAGTGATGATGAAGTGTTAGAGGACATGGAGGGCACAATCTACGTTGAATGTCACTTATGAAATTTGTTATTCCTATATTTATTTGGGAATTCTTTTTTCTCATTTGAAGAAAAAAAAAAATTCTAGAAAAAATGATTTTAATTTTTTTTTACTAGCCAAACATAAAAAAATCAAATTATTTGATGTTGACATGATTGTTATATATTAAAGAATTAAATTATCATATTTTATTATTTATTGATTAAATTATCATAGTTTATTATTTATTGAGATAATTTATTCAATCTTGATCTCAATCATTTGATTGTCCAACACAACTGAACTCTATCTATGAATCTTATTGAACTTGAAAATTGATTTTTAGAGTTTTTTTTTTTACCATTCAATATCCGAAGTCTATATCGAAGCCCTGAAAATCTATAGAATTGAAATGAGATTTATTAGAGCAAGTTCATGAATCTAGGCATTAAGGAAATAAACATATACCTATTCCACTTGCCTAACCTAATGCGTTCATCTTAGAGCTAATCCCATTAAAAAAAAATAAAAAAATAGGGCAGGGATTACAGTAATTTGAGTAGGGGAGTAGAATTGAAAATTTCTTGATTATTCTCCCTGTTTTAATTTATGTAACATAATATTTTTAGTCTATTCCAAAAAGAATGTCTCATTTATATAATTAAAAATAATTTAACTTTTAAAATCTTCTTTTACCATTAATGAAATGAATTAAAGCCAATCTAAATATCTAAGATTTACTTCCTCCGTCCCTATTTCTATGTCATCTCTTTCTATAAATAGTTGGTCCACAATATTTTTCATTTCATAAAATCAATGCATAAATTACCATATTGTTCCTTTTTATCCTTGTGAGTTATTAGCTTTGAAAATATACATTTGACCAACTTAGAAAAGCTAAGTAAATGATTCATGTTCATTGGTTAAATTAATTCATCAAAATAAATTAATTCATATTCATTGATTGAAAACTTGAGTTCCAAAAAAATTAAAGGCGAAATGGTCTGATGGACCCTTGTACTTGTATGGATTTGTATTCTGGACCCTTCTACTTAATTGTTTACCAACTAAACCCCTAAACCTATTGAAACTTGATATTTTAAACCCTTTTTTTGACCTGTCATCCTATGTGACATTTTTTTTCAAAGTGCGTGTAATACACATATTTCAAGAGCGTGAGGTCTTAAAAAAAAATTGAAAATATCAAGTTTTGACCTAATTAAGAGTATCTTCTTCCCCATTTATTCATTTACCATTGTTGGACAAAAAATAACTTTTTTTTTGTGGGGTGGGGGGGTGGGGGGGTGGGGGGGTTCTACTTATCTCCAAATTCTTTCTCCAGTTTTAATTGTTTCAAGTTGCCTTTCATCTTCTTCAAAGGATCATTATTTCTTGAACAAATTCAGTCTTTATTACTCTACAAAGAATTTCCACAAGTAACAAATTTCTTTCATTGCTCCAAACAAATAAATAGACTTATCGATCCTATTCTTCAACAAGTATTTCATTTCCTTTGAACTTAATATCGTCGAAGCTATCAACAACACAATTTCTGCAAATCGTCATAACACATAATCATAAAAAACTAAAAAGTTAGATTGATCCAAAATTACAAAGAGGGGAAGAAAAATAATAAGTAATATGGAGGATGAGTGAATAAGAGAATCTGAGGGTTGAGTAATTTGGACGAGTCGTGAGATTTTACTAGTGAAAACCTTTGGAATGAGAGAGGAAGAAGAAGAGAAATCTGGAAGATAATTGGGAAAGGAGAAAAAGATTTTTCAAGTAAAATTTTGGGGATTTAATTTAATTTTACTATTTATTTCCTACATGGCAGTTAAAAATGAGGTGGAATTTGACATGTAGGAGGTGTATTACACGCACTATCCACCATGTGAGAAGATGGTTTAAAATACTAAATTTCAATGGATTCAGGGGTTCAATTGGTAAAGGATTAAGTAGAAGGGTCCATAATACAAACTCATACAAGTATAAGGGTCCATCAAATCATTCCGTTAAAATTAAATAAAGGTAGAAGGGTAAAGTTACATCATTTCTTAATGCAAGTGCAAAGTAAAAATGTGACACATATAAAGAGACGGAGGGAGTATTTTAGATCATATATTTCATAAAATTTCTCTTAAACTCTTGTCAAATCAAATAATGTCTCCTAGAAAAATTCACATATACTTACTAATGAAGGCCCAAATTACTCCTTATCTCAACATTAAGAGGACCAATAAGATTACCAATAATCCCTTTAGCCATTACCATTTCCCAAGTTAATTACAATGAGATATAATTACTTCAAACATTTTCCTTTGAATCGTTTAGACATACACCACTGAACTTCTGACATTTTGTGCCTCGTTAGCGTTACCTAATAATATAAGTTGCGTTTGTAGATAATAACTTTCGAGTCAAGAAAACAATAATCAGGATAAGAAGATAATGCAATAATCGTATTTATTGATTTCTAGTATGAGTGTTACAATTTCTATGAATCTTCTTATTCGTTTTTGCGAATATAGATTCGTATGCTTTGATTGGTCTTTTCGAATATAGATTCAAGGACTCTTGAACTTGATTTACATGAGTTCAAGAGCTTTTGAGCTTATTCTTGAACTTGAATGATTATATTCTTGAAGTTGTAACTTATAGAGAAATCTAAGACGTTTGATCCATGAGCTCTCTCTGGCTTCCTGTTAGAATTTCTAGTCCTTTTTCTGAATTATGAGGATCCTACTTATAGTTGTGGTCTTGTGGAGGAGTCATGATGGAAATAGGTTTCCCTTGGGCCAATCAGATTTAAGTGTCATGGCATTTTGAGCTTTAGCGAAGTGGACTTGTCATTTTGACACATGACATGATCCTATTGACTTCTTTGTTTGACTTGAGATGCCACGTCATTTGACACATGACACCAAACTAGGTCTCTAGGATGAGATGACATTGATCTTAACAAACTAGGCTCGTCTATTGTAGCCCAAATCACTTAATTTGAACTTTAATTAAATCCATATTTATTGGACTTAAATTTAACCCAATCATATTAATACATAATATTTACTTGGACTAATATATTTATGAATTTAATATAATCCAAATCATTTTATAAATTTATATTTAATAAATTTTAAATGATTACAACATATTTGCTACTTGCTATCAGCTAGGGGTGTTCATGGTTTGGATAAAAACCGATCCAAACCGAAAAACCAAACCAAACCGATTAAATGAACCGATTTAATTTGGATTTTAGTTTGGTTTGGTTTTAGATTGTTAAGAACCGATAGTATTTGGTTTGGTTATGGTTTTGTTCGAAAAAAATCGAAGAAATAACCGAACCGAACCAACAAGTAATACACATAAATTTTATTATTATACATACATAATATATTATATTCATAAACAATTTTAAAGATTTTATATATATTTCATCAAAATTTATTTATAATTTACTTATGAAAGAAAAAATGTCCAAGGTGAGAACATTCTTCTTATTGGTTTCATGTATATGAGTGTCTATAGAAATTCTTTGTGAGACTGAAAATGTCATTGCCTCTTCCTTCTATGCCAAAATAGTGAATTTTGAAGTTTTATTCAGTAAATTCAATGATCGAAAGTTCTATAATACCAGTCATTCTAACTATTTTTTTGTTTGAATGGATTGTTGTCACTTTTTTCACGTTTTGAATGAATTGTTTCTTTTATTTTTATGTATGGTTAATAACCGAATAACCGAACCAAACCAAACCAAAACCGAAAACAACCAAACCGATAAATATATATTATATTTGGTTTGGTTTGGTTTTGATAATTTTAAAACCGATTAAGTTGGTTTGGTTTTGGTTTTGACTAATAACCGACCCAAACCAAACCGTGAACACCCCTACTATCAGCTATAACTTTTGGCATAAATCTATCCTAAAAATGCATTTCAAGAATAGCAATAAAATCTCCTATTACTTTGATTTCCCTTCTTATTGGGAGTACCAAACAAGGTTCAAAATTACTTCTCGTCTTGCATTTCCTTCAAATTTAATATGAACACTTTTAATATTATCATTAGTTTTTTAGTGAATTATAATTATTTCCTTCGTTGATAAAGTAATATTTATCAGTTATCAAATGACGAAAATATATACCTTGTTGATATAATAACTTTTGAACTTGTATGAGATAAAAATTAGACTAGATATGTAGATATATAAGAAGACGATATGTGAAAGATATGATGAATCAAATATAACTCAACAATACCAATGAATATCATGTATCTTTCTTATCCATGGTTGGAAGAAATTATCGTATTCATGGGAGATCCGAATTCGAGACATCCGAGGTTGGTATCTTACCGGCAAATCCTCTTAGCTCCGGAATCAATTTCTTATACCTATAGTTATTATTAACTTAAAATTTAGCTTTTATAAACATCTGTAAAGAAAACTACATTATTAATGAATGGTCAATTTCTAAACAACTTTTTAAAAAGTTACATTTCTTATTGTGAGAATTTTATGTTAGGATATAAGAGTGTAAAAACAAAAAAAAATGATCTAATAAGAAATTTCATCAATTATTTAGGATTGTGGAACTACGTGATTTTCACATAAATTAATATTTATAGTAATTCAGTCAATAAAATATACCTGAATTAGTCATATCATTTTTTGTGAATTTTCACCTAAATTGAGTGGGATATTTCTTTTTAATTGTTCTTTTTCATAAGTTATTTCGTTTCCTTACGTGGCACTTTCATAATAGTTTTGATGGAAAAAACTAATTTTTTGACAGATGGAAAACCCTTTTTGCTCTGGAGAGTTTGGAGGATGTTATTTCCATGTTCCGTCAACGTGAGAAGTGGTTATGAGAAGTTTAAAACTACTAATTAACTTTTCTATACAAGGTTAGAATTTGGCTTCTTTTAATTTTCAAACCAAAATATAATTTTGTGACCAATAAAAATTTACATTCTCTTACTTGGCTCTTGATCATTAACTTAGTGGTTTAATATGCATGTCAATTGTCAAGTGTACAATTAATTAATGTTAAATTTAACATCATTCGTCGTTATTAAGTGAATCAACTGATATGAATCATGACAATTGTACATCACTTTATTGGGCATAATTCCTTCTATGTACTATAATATTAATCTGTTACGCCTCATACAACCTTTCAAATACATAATGAATCCAACAATAATGCATAGAATACTTTGTCTAAGTCATAACATGTCATCATAATTCTCAACATTATGTATAATAGAGAAAACAAATAACAACAGAAACATAAACATACATATAATTGAGCTTTAAGTTTCGATTGCATAAACATTTAAATTTCTTTTTACATAAAGTAATTAATTGCTATCAATAAGGAGCATTATTTCAATATGTTAACAAATGTTTCAGTTGATAATTCTTTTTTCAAAGGATCAACAATCATAAACTTGGTGTTAATATGTTCAATTTTCACTTTATGTTTATGGACTTCTTCTTTAACTAAAATTTTTAACAACTTGAAAATTTTGTCGAAAGCTTAAGTCTTGAAATAAAGTTCCACAACTAGTTAATGTGGCTCCAAAGAATGCCATAAATTCAACTTTCATACTGGATGCAGCTATAATGGATTACTTCACACTTTTTTATGATATTGCTCCTCTCACTAACATGAACAAATTAAATATCCAAATATAAGTTTTCTTGTATTCACACAATCAGCATAATCTGAATCTACATACTCAGCCACATCAAGATGTTCATATATTCTATAAGTAAGCATATGATCTTTCGTTCTTTGTAAGTATCGTAACACTTGCAAGTATCCTAACGAAGGATTTAAGAGATTGCAAAAACATAAACAATTTAATCAGAAATTCTATCAATTATGCAGGATCGTGGAACACAAAATTTTTGCATATACCAACAATTATTGTAGTTCAGTCAAGAAAACATACCCTATTTAATCATAATCGTTCTTTGTGAATCTTGACCTGAATTGAGCGAAAATCTTCTTTTTAATTATTCTTCTTACGATGTTATTTCTTTTCCTTACCTTACCCTTTCAGTGAACTTTCTCATACAAATTTAGAATTTAATTTATTTTAATCATCAAATCAAAATATAATTATGTGGGCCATAGAAACTTACATTTTAAACTTTAAATGTAACAACTTCAAATGTTTTCATCAAGCGATTGAACTTCTAGATAGAAAATTCTAAAATAAAATATTTTTCTTACGGAAAGAAAAGAAAATGAAAAAAGAATAAGCTAGAGGAAATGGATTTAATAAAGAATAACTTTACTCTAAAAATGTTGTTTTATTAAAAGTAATTTTCTCAACACTATTTTTTTTAGAATGATTTTTATTAATATTCCATTAAGAGAATACTTTTCTTAAACATTCTATATAGTAGTGAAAGGAAAATTCAAATATAATAATAGTAATAATTATCAAATTACTTGATTTACTGTTCCCCTTTTAATTCATATTCAGTTTATTCATTAGTGACCCTTGATTTAGTGTATAAATTTTTTTCTGCGTAGGGTAAAATTGATCTATAATAATAAGTTAACATTTCTATCAAGCATAACATGGTAACTTCTTATACCTTTGATATTATCAAATTATTTAATTTGTTCGAGATGGCATACTCTCATGCTGACGATCTGTTATGAACTTATTAAATAATAAGAATAAGAATATGGTAGGAAGAAAAGAGATCAAGACTTCTTATTTCTCTTGAGTTATATCTTATAATGAAGAAAACTCTTTTATTTATTTACAATGGGAAATTGAGTTGATCCCTAACTTTTCTTGAAAAGATAGACATATATATATATATATATATATATTATACTACTAGAAATTTAAATTATAAAATTCATCCTAAACCTACCCAACTTATTATCCGCTTGAAAATTACTGCAATAACTGAAAGCAAATTTCAACGAAAGTTGGGTTTCAAGGATACATGACCTTAGCTAATCTTGGTTTGGCCTTAGCAAGAAGAGGTAAGGTATCAAAAGGATCAGTCTTAGATGACTCAATTAAGTCATTGCATGATGAATTTGGTGGTAAACTCCAAGCAAACCCATGGAGAAGCCTAGCAAGTAACGTTGTAGTAATTGTAGAACCGAGTTTCACACCCGGACAACCTCTTCTTCCAGTGCTAAATGATAACAAACGTAACTTTGAATCAGTGAAAACTACTTCACCACCACCTTCTTTTATGAGGTGGCGCTCTGGCTTGAACTTCAATGGATCCTCCCAAACTCTAGGATTCCGACCAAGGCCATGACGACTTAATAACACTCTACTCCCTTTAGGGATGAAGTACTTTTCACCTATGATGGCATCAGAGATAGACACGTGAGGAACGTTAAAAGGCGCTATGGGGTGAAGTCGAAAGGCCTCTCTTATGCATGCTTTAACATAATTTAGCCTTGGCAAGTCTGATTCTTGAACCAATCTATTGATCCCAACAACAGTGTTGAGTTCTTTTATGGCCTTTTGCATTAACTTTGGTTGGTTCAACATTTCTGCAAGTGCCCATTCAACTGCATTTGATGGATTATCCACGGTTGCCAACATGAGTTCCTAAAAAAAAGTACTTTTGAGTACGTAGTAACAAAATCTGTTTTTCAAAAGCTGGAAAAACAAATTTTTTTTTCGAAAGCACTTATAGAACCTTGACCTAGTATAAATTATTGTACTAATATTTTCGAAAAAATATTTTTCAAACACAAAATGTTATTCTCAAAGTACTTTTGACAAAATGCGATTTTTCAAAATAAGCAGATTTTGAAAGCTTGGTCAATTAGAGTATCAATCATAAATAGTAATTGAATGAATACTTACCATCACTTGTGCCTTAATCTCTTTAACACTCAGTAATGTATTTCCATTGGTATCTTTGAGTGTGATAAGAATATCAAGGATATCTTCTTCCATAGTTTTGTTGCCATCTTTCCATATCTGAATCCTCTGATCAACTTCAACATCAATGTGTTTTGCTGCTGTGACATATGCTTTCTTGATAATTTTCTTGTGACCATCCAAATCAAACACACTTAACCATGGCAAGTAATCTGATATACTCAAAGCATGAAGATATTTAAGAAGTGTAAAAAGTGCATCAACTTGCGCATCGCGATCTTTTTCTATAATATCAAATAATCGCTTGCTGAAAATCATTTTCCTAATTACATTCCCACAATAATATCTTGTCAGATTTCTCAAGTTAATAACAGATTGATGATTTTTACATTGATTGTAAATGGATCGATGAAGGTTGTCAGCTTCTTCATCCCTTTTACCACGAAGCCATTGAAATGATGTTGGTGTTAGCACATGAGAAGTGAGAATTCTCCTCATTTTCATCCATTGATCACCCATAGGGACAAAAACAGAGGTTAAGTAGCCATTACTAATAAGACTCGCGGACATACAAATAGGTCTTGATGAGAAAATAGAATCATGAGTATGCAAAAACTCGCAAGCAAGCTCAGGGGAAGTTATAGGAATGACATGAATAGTACCAAGACGAATGCAAGCGATTTCAGTGTTCATTTCCTCCATCATTTTGTGTATCCAATGAAATGGTGGCTCTTTGTTTAGGAGCATTTGAGGAAAGCTACCAATTATAGGCCATGATTTTGGACCTGGAGGCAATGATGATGTTTTTCTTATAATAATATTATTCCATATGTTTGTGATTTTAAGAACAATAAAAATGAAGATTCTCCATAGTAGATCAACAAGGTTTGAAATTTTGAAAAAAATCATCTTTTTTCTTCTTATTATTATTATGATTGATAAATAAGGGTTGATGTTGAAAGATATAGTTGCATGCTATCCACTATTTATAGCTCTGCATGAACATGAAAGTAAGGTTGATAAGTAGGCGGATTGAATCGGTTTTAGGCACATTGAATTGTAGTCCACTCCTATAATATAAAATGGAAAAGTTTGGATTTGGTCAACTATCATATTTACCTAATTCTTTTATGGAAAAACTACTACTCATTCTGACCATTTTTAACTGTTATGTTGAGCTTTTCGAAAGTTAAGTTGATTAATTTTCAAAATTAAATTACATTACAGTAATTTGATATTTTAAACAAAAAAATTAGATATTCAAAAACTATACGAATAGTACTATAAATTTCAACTTTTTTTGCATATTAATATGATGAAAAAATACATTGTAAAATGTTTGTCAAGGTTATCATCATAAAAAAAAAAAATTATGACAATTAAAAGTGGACGGAGATAGTATCATATTAGACATACACCCATATCATATCATCATGTTTGAATGTTAGAAATCAAGGACTCAAATTTACTATTTTTAAAGTGGGAAATACTAAAATTTTCTGTTTTTAAAAGTGGAAAAGACTAAAATTTACTATTTTTTTTTAAGTGGCAAAGACTAAACTTTACTGTTTTTAAAAGTGGAAAAGACCGAAATTTACTATATTTTAAAGTGGCAAAGTTAATACTATAACCAAAATTAGTAAATTATGTAAATCTTTTTAGATGTTTAATACCGTGAATTAATAGGAATAAGAGTCCATTTGGCATTACTGTTAAAATAAATATTTATTTTTAGAAGCACTTTTCTTTTAAAAAGTGTGAGTATTACGATCTCTATGATTCCTCTGAATTCGCCTTTTTAATTATAATTCAAGGGCTCTTGAGCTTAATTTTGAATTTGTCTTGAACTTGATCGTGGATTCAAGGGCTTTAAAGCTTGTTCTTGAATCCTCGATGAACTTGAACTTTATTCAATGGTCTTGATCTTGATCGTTCTTGAACTTGAATGCTTGAATTCTTAAACTTATAGAGAATTTTATGACGTTTGTACCACGGGCTTTCTCTAGCTTCTTGTTTAGAATTTTTGGTCTCTTTTCTGAATTATGAGGACCCCTATTTATAGTTTTAGAATAAAGGAGTTGTGATTGGAACAGGATTCCCTTCGGCCAATCAAATTTAAGTGACATGGCATATGGGCTTAGTGAGCGGGCTTGTCATTTTTGACACATGTCATGATCCTATTGACTTTGTTTGACTTGGCATTCCATGTCATTTGCCATGTGACACCAAAATGGGCCTCTAGAATGAGATGAAATTGAGCTCACCCATTGTAGCCCAAATCAATTAATTTGACTTTCATTAAATTTATATTCATTGGATTTAAATAATTAACCAAATTATATTAATCTATAATATTTATTTGGATTAATATATTCATGAATTTAATTCATCTGAATCATTTTATAAATTTATATTTAATAAATTTTAAATAATTACAAATGCCTCCCACTTCAAATCTTGTCGAGATAGACCAGACTTGAAGTATTAACTATCCGATAACCGTATGCCATGCATTTTAAGGTGCATCTTAATTATATTAATTAATGAAGTGCTCCAAAAATAATTGGAGCAATCACAATTAGAGTAGATCATAGCGGACTCACCACATTTGAGTGACGTGGCCACCCTGCCACTTTCCATTGGTCCAAACTCCAAACCAATTTGAATATGGAAAATAAAATATATGTTTGTGAGCAAGGTAATCTCCTTTTCTTTTCTTTTTTTTATGATTTTCGTCACCGCTTGACGTGTCTATTGTAGAAAATTCATATCTAATTATAGAAACGTCGAAATCATGAACAGTTTGATTTTCCAGAAACTAAAGTTCTCGATCTCTACCATATTCAAAATTCAGAATTTAATACCTTCATAATCTTTCTAAATTATGCCGATTGAATAATTTATTTTCTTTAGTTGTGGTGGGTAAATGCAAAACTCGCCACATTCAAAACCCCTATTAAAGAATATCTAAAAATTTACCCTTATTAATTTTAAACACTTTTGACTCCACTTGATCCATGAACTTCAAGTTTAACAAATTTTGCTTTTTGACTTTGAACTTGTACATGATAGAATTGCAGCCTCTTGACAATTGAGTTATCTTGAAAACACATTTTGTCGAAGCACCTTGTGATCTAAAAATTATTTATGCAAGAAACTAATACTCCACAACAACATTGCCCAGTATAATCCCACGAGTAGAGTCATAGACAGACAACCTTATGAGAAACTTACTTTGTTGAAACAAAATAAAAAGAGTATCCAAGTACTCCGACTACTGAATGCCATTCAAGGAATAGAACTGAAAAGACTGCTAGATTATAATACATCTTAAGCGTGCATGGCTGTTGGCAACTGGCAAATCTTATGACATCAACTACATATGTTTAATTGCTAATACCATCATGTGTTTACTTATTGGCATCGCGCACCAAATTTTCACATCAATGATACTGTGGACAAGACGCCACAGATAGCTCATTTTCTACTAACTGACTGAGCAATCTTACCACCTCACATGTTTTGCAACAGAAATTGTATATAAATCTAGTAAGCTAACAACATATAGCCCAAAAGAAATCAGAAGAGTGATGGAAGAAAATGAAATATATATGAAGGTAACTACTATTCCTTTAAAAAGCATCTCTATACTAGCATGTGGGCAGAGTGGCAACTTAAAACGCGGAACTCTGACGCAAACTTGCAGTTGCTTCGGTAAGAGAGCTCAAAAGGGTCTCACCCACCTCAGCTTTGCAAAGGGGACATGAGTTGTTGATTTTCAGCCACTTATCCACACAGTCCTTGTGGAAGAAATGAGAACAGGGCAACTCCCTCAGCTCATCATTGTTCACATACTTTGCCAAGCAAATGCAGCATGCCTGTTAAACCAAAGTTAAAAAAGGATTATTAAGCTGAATTGGTGGAAGTATGCCGTCAAACAATAGAAAATGAAAAAAAAATTAAAAAATAGTATGACATCAAACAATAGATAATGGAAAATATATTACAATATCAAAGGCATTGTGGCAACAAGGGTTTGCTAAAAGTTTTGTTTTGGAGAAGGTGATTGGTTTCTGCATGTTAGCAGAGCATGTCACTCAGAAATTCAGAACATTCTTAGCCGTTAGGCATATGAGAAGCATACTGTCTTTCCACTCAATGATAGTATAAAATGCACTAGAAGTCTAGAACTGGAATATCAGCTTGTTTTCTTGTACATAGGACAGTTCCAAAAATACTTATCGGTCAACAGTATGATCTCAAGTAGAACCTATATTTTTGCTAAATCTCGTTTACCCATGTTTGTCACTGCATTTTCTTATTCATGAAACAAAAAGTTTCCTTACATTTGATAATGCATTATCCAGAACAGGTCACAAGGTGATTACAGGAAGATAGACAAAGAAACCATATTATTATTTTTTTGAGGAACAAAGAAACCATATTATTACCAACTCACACTTTATGACCGGAGATGCAAAGCTAAGTGCATATATCAATATACATCAGGACCTATTTTCCATGAATAATTATCTCTAGTAGTTCAACATAATTTATGGATTGATTGCAGCGGATGATTTTACATTCACCGGTGCTTTCTCAAAGTTCCAATTCTGACCCTATGGATTTGGGCTTGTATTAGTAGTCTAGCAGTTTCTCCAGGAGGCTAGGGAGTGATAAAGACCTGGAAGGCAAGTTGTTGGAAAAGAATAGCAATTAACTTTTGAGTGGCAACTGGTTAGGTAGTATGTAAGCTATTACTTTTATCTTCCATTTTGATTGGTCTATATAATACTTCAGTCTTCAAAAAGGCTGTGTCCACACAGTTCAGGTAAATTTTGGATGTAGGATATATCAGATTAATATGTGATTGTGTCACCCAACTCTCAACTCCTACGCTAATCTCTGCAACCCTCTACCCCTTAGCTTAGTTTAGCAGTTGGCACAAGTCTCCACCTACCATTTGCTCTTTGACATCTTTCTTCTTCCTTGATTCAGCAATTACACAGCCACACAACTCCTTTCAGCAGTCAAATTACCTATAACTCAAAAGTATCATGAATGGGAACAGGAGAAGGAGTCAAATTAATCCCGACAATTGCAAGAGTAACAATACAGTCAATAATGCTTCAGCAACAAAATAGGTCCTATTCCTTTTTTGTTGACCCTCATTTCAATTGATTGGATGCTTGAGCACTTTGATTTTTGTGAGTCTCTCGTATAAAGTATCTTCCGTCCCTTTCTAATTTTTGTATGATTTCTCTTGTATTTCTCTTGCTAATGAGTTTCAAAGATAAAAATCCTTTATTGAAAGACAAATTTGGCCAGTATTCCCTAATGAGTAGCTTTTGGAGAAAAGGGTCTCCCTTACATTCTCCACCCATTTGAGGTGGGTTTCCATATTCACCCAAGTCATGTAACACAATAGTTTTCCTTTCACATATCAGTGTATGGTTATCATACCAGACATGTTTTACCCTCCTAAGATCCTCCAGCAAGTTTCGCTCTGAAATATTTATTTCTTCAAATTAAAGCTGCTAGGAAATTGGAAGGATAGAGAAGGCTGTGAGGAGTGGGAACTGGGAGGGGAAGTCACAAGTACATTTGATCAACCATTTCTACTATCAACAAAGCCACTAACAGGGAAAACTAACACTTTCCCCCGTCTCAAAAACTAAGGGAGGAGAAGGTTGTTGTTCAAATGCTACAGCACAAAAATATATACACGCTATTCTCTCAAGGAAGAAGAAAATGGTCAGAATGTTCATATTTCTAGTTGGGACTCAGGAGCTTGAAAGACACCAATCAGAATGAGAGAAATCACAGCTCAAAATATTTAACACCAATTCATCAGCAAAACATCTAAAAATCTATGGACATGACAAAGTGGTGGTTTGCTTTTGGGAGACCATTACAATCTCCCAGTCAAAGTTTAATAACAACATACCCATTGTAATCCCAACCAAAGTTTAAGCGGAAATCTTTAAGCTTGTAATATGTTAAAAGTCAATTTGCGGCACTCACTTTGGTAGAAAGGGCTGGGACGAAACATTAGCATAAAAAGTCTTCTTAAGTATTGATTTTTCTTCATAAGCAGAATCAAGCAACCAGATATAAACAATTTGCGAGTAGACTATTTTTTCTTAGTCGTCTTGCATCAGGGTGATGAAGAACCCAAAAATGTATGCTTGCAGAAGTGCTGAAGCTGTATCGTAAAGGGCCTTTGAAGGCAAACATGCATATGGAACTTGAGACCATTTCTGTCAGATGTTATCTAAATTCACTAACATATTTAATGATTCGTACCTTTGGTCTAGATCCAAGTACAATGGATAACACAAGCCTTCACCTATTTTTGCTTCTCAACATATGGTTAACAAGAAACAACAGCAACCATCTTACAAGAAAATAGTGGGAAAGAATGAGTCTAGAGGAGGACTCAGCCTATAAAGAGGAAAGTATGTGGCTTCTTCTTCATCATCATACTCATCTAAAATGCAAGGTGTGTGGAATTTGAGAGTGACATCAAAAGATCCTCTGGCGTTTTGCTCTGTACTTAAGTAAGAAGTAATGCTAGAGGTTATATGCTGAAACACTCAGGTACCAAAACCCACTACCAGAGGGATAGAGAAGAAGAAAAAGGAATTAACTACTGGATATACAATGTTGTTTTCCAGCACTAGCGTCTTAGTGGCTCAATGGAACCGATGAAAAGAGCATAACAGGGTTCAGATTCCATTCAGATGTAATTGTCATTCAAAAGCAGAAAAAGAAGCTCTGAAATTGTAGCCCTGGTTCAAACCTATGATGCAAAACCAAATTAAAATAAACTCGAAATAATCTGTTTCTACTGCCAGTCAGAGTAAGAAGGTATGTACACCACAGAAATGACTTTGCAATAGCAGTGACGAGGGAGAGAGAGAGAGAGAACAAATAGTTCTCCTTTTTCTTTCTTTGTCTTGATTTCAAATGGAGGATGGTGAAGGTTCAAGCAGACAGTTTCTTCACTCCTCAAAAGAGAATTTGTCACTAAAATTTTATTTTAAAGGAAAAGGAATTTTGCCACTAAGATGGACAGAAAATAAATCAGAGAAATCTATGTTAGAAAGGAAATAAATTTACCGCATCTTCTCCTGAAATCACACGCTCCTTGTCTGTTCCTGCAGCCACAACCCCACCTTCAGCAGCCTCTTTGTTGCCACTTTTGTTTTTCTTTACCTTAAATTTATAGGTCGGAAGAGCATTAATTGATTCTGGTGTGGCGCCTTTGTTTTGAGTCAGATCTTCTCGGAAGCCCATGACTGAAATAATACAGGGGAGGCAGCAGCAGATTGTTGCACATAGAATAAATGGCATGGCATACCCAATACAGCTAAAGGTCAGAAATACTATACACAACCTGCGGATAAATAGAAACATGAGTAAATAGGATGCTGGCAGAGATGATAGAAAGAAAGGAAATACCCCAAAATGAAAACAATAGTGAAACATCACCTGTACAAGTTGGGAGCCTCAGAGGAAGAGGAGTGTCCGCCAAATATCCACACATTGCCAACCACAAACCACACTGCAAAAAAACAATCTAATGCCATTTTGAAGTACTCAACAAATGCCTTTACCCTGCAATAGGGAAATGAGATCCTTTATTCCTCAGTTCCATGACACATTGCTCCTTGTACATTAATTTCATTACAAGTTCCCAATACCAGATGCATGCAAAATAATGGAAAAGGAAGAGCACAGGAATGCAGATATTATCATCTGAACATCTATTAGAACTTTAAGCATTGGTCCCAATTAGTTGAAGACCGTGATCAAGGCCCAAAACATTATTGCTTTACAAAATAAGGTAATGTCCTTGGTTCTAGAATAACAATTAAAGCTTGGCAAAAAGGAGATGGGAATCTTAAACTTAAAGACAAATATTCAACAAAATATGAAGTTATAGTCTCAAATTGTTATGGAACCTTTTTTTTTATAATTGTGGTGTCGGGACCAGCTTGCGCCTACCTCGACTAGTTCCATGGGAAACCTACCTATCACCTCCCAGGCTCCCACCAGCAACACGTACCAGGTAAATTTTGATAACCCGTACCAGATAAATCTGTCCATCAAGGCTACCAAGGCTAGGAGAGATTGGAAGAAATCATCTAGTGGTTTTGCCTCTGCTGGTATTTGAACCTGAGACCTCATGGTTCTCAACCCACTTCATTAACCACTAGGCCACGCCCTTAGGTGCAATTGTTAAGGATCTTAAGAAATAAAGTTTCAAAATTTTATCACGTCGTAAATCTAGAAACCACAACTAACAGTAATCAAAAGATGAACTTGACAAAGCTAAAGTGGTAGTGAAATATCAATCTCCTAGAAGTTGTCACAGAGAGATAACTATTCAAGTATAAACAACCACAATGTTTTACACTTGAAAATGACAACTTCTATATTTATACTAGCATGACCATAATTTTCTTACAACTCTTAAAGTGGCAAACCAATGATCAAACTAAAACATGCTTGGTAAATGATGCCTTTAGGCCACATCTTGCTAATTATGCCTACTCAAATCAGAACAGCATATAAAATCAAGGGACTGTATGATTGCACATGTCCAGTTTTGCAATAGCACATAAAGTGCAGGGTTAACCAAAACATGCCAGGAACGAAAATCCTGGCATTGAAATTTAGAAGATTTAGGTGAGTGTTTAATAAGGGCAAGTACCAAGTAAACAGTTACATTACCCACCTTCTGCTCAGTAATTCATTACTTTGACCACCTGTAGAAGCTGTAGCAGTTGTCTGACGACCTTCGCCTTCTGAACTCCTTGTACTTGAGGAAGGTCTGGCCGGGAGTTCAACCTGGGAAGAAATCTGTGGCTGCTGAGATGAATCCTGATCTGAATTTTGGTTTCTATGACGAAAACGCCAGTAGAGAAGAGGGAGGATTGCTACACACCCAGATGCATAACCAACTATCCATTGGGATAGAGGAGCTCGTGGGTGCTCATCCCTTGATATGGCCAACACCGCGATTGCTGCAATTATTTGGCTCAATGTCAAGACTAGTTCAATGGATATCCAGAGCACGGAATTCAGAGGACTCCGATGGCGGCGCCCATTTCCTCTTCGAGCAAATGATGAGTTCCTCAAGTTGGATCTATTAGCAGAAGAAAATGCATGTTGGGAGACAGGCACTGTTGTGCTTGTTGATGGGGGATGTTCAGCCTGGACATGAAGCACAGTATTAACTGGTCTATCATGGGGGTTGCTCGATGAGGATGCATCGTTGCTACTAGTTATGTCAATAACATGCTCATTGTTGCTACGGTTATCTGCTTGCTCCATTAATAATTGAAACTGGTTAGTTTGGCTTTTCCGGTGTAGCCCCAATGAGGAAATGGCCATCTAAGTCCACTGACTGAGAGATAAGTATAGGAAACATGGGATGCAAAAGTCTTAAGCAGTGCAAGTATGAGTTCACCAGAATGAAAAATTCTTCTCCTCTTCACAATCACCTAGTTAATTCAGGGACTGCAGCAGCTTTATATGAGAAGTCTAAGCAGTTTTTCTGTTGAAAGTGTAACAAAAGCAGAATGGTAAGTATTTTCTCGCCTCACTTTGAAGAGCACGATACCATCACCCAAGCGCAAAAGCAAAGAAGGAAAAATCAGGAAGGAAGCAAGAACAATCATAACCAGTCAACCTTGGTCTAAGGGCAACCAAGATTTGTGTGATATGATGAAAGCTCAAAATGGCAAAAATACAAACACAATTCAATAAGACGATGCATAGATTGGCTATCCACAACTTCCCCAGAAACTAAACTATACAAAATTATTTATTGAATGATGAATATTATTGTCATGACCTTTAAAATCTCAAAACTCAACAATTCAACTACTCCACTTATATCAGGGACTATAGATGATCCATTTACCAAGGCATTACCATAAATCTAATAGCCATCCAACAAGGCAAAGTATAGAACTAGCTCATAAAACTCCTAATGCTTAACGTTATCTCAAGAAACTCTATATGTTTTTATTTTCTTTGATGACCGTGGTTCCGGGCCAGCTTTCTCACAGCTCAACTAATTCCGCAGGTTACCTATCACCTCCCACCAGCAACAGTATCTCAAGAAACTCTATAACAATCCTTAAATTATACTAGCAATACAATTTATCAAAATCCAAGATGATACCAGCAATATAAACATTTTCAACACAACACAGAACCCAGCACAGTATAGCATAACTCCATAGCCAGAATCCCACTAAGAAGAACCCAAACTCACACACAAAAACTCGTTCCCATTCACCAACCGCAGAACCTCACTTAGCAATGCAAACACCAGCAATATAGCTACTTCAATCAATAATCCCCAAAAAACAAATCCAGTAAGAACCCACTAATCAACAACCAAACTAGTACCATACAGAAAAATTCACAACAATAGCCCCACTAACAAGAAGTCAAGAACCCCAATTCCCAATTCTAGGTCATCAACCAAACCCACCCCCAAAATCCTCCACCCCACACGTTGACCTTTCTGGAGAATCAATCACTCCAATCAAACAATCAAAAACCCCAATAAACAAAAGAGGATTATTATAACCAAAGTAAAGAAAAATCAACAGATTAACAAAAGCAATCATGTATACAGAACATTTTTACCCCAAATCTTCACAGATTATACAATTAACTCAATTTCCTATCTGGGTTTACCAACAAATCAAATTCTTGACAATCCATTTCAACCTTTTTTAACAATTTTTTTCTGTGAATTGTGCGGGTAGGTGTGTGGGGTTTCTCAAGAAAGAGTACTAACCCACTGTAGCTGAAGAATCAGATGAATCGAAAGCAAACAAAACTCTTTTGGATTGAACAACACTCAGTTGAGCTCTGGATTTCTCAGTTTACGCGTTTTCTCTCTTTGGGTATATACCTGATTTTTTTACCCAAATAATATATGGCGTCAGCTGTTTCTCTTTGGTGAGTATTTTGATTGCTTTACCCTGTCATCAAAGAATTTTCACACATATTTTTATCATCTTTTTGTGCTTGGCCTTTTCTTGATACCCTTTCACTTTCTTTCTTTTTCTTATTTGGTGGTGAGTGAATTAGTTAGGCTTAATACACCATACATGTTTATTATTTGGTGCTTATGGCACCTCCAACTAATTTAACAAGCTATTTCGGGATGGTGTTTAATTTTGAAAAAAATATATAANGCTTAATACACCATACATGTTTATTATTGGCATAATACATATATTGGATCCTAAACTTGGCTTCAAATTTTAACTTTGACCTCCAACTTTCATAGTGCACAAACAGGCACTTTAACTATCCAACATTTTAATAAATAAACACGCGATTTTTGGAGGCAAAGGGCGTGAAATGCAAACGCTTCCACGTGTATTAGTGAGCCACTCAGTGGCTGCCAACTAATTAAATACTTTACACGTCCATTTTAGAACAAAAAAAAATTAAAATTACTTTTAATTAATATACAAGGGTTATAGCTCTTTTTCCACAATGACAAAAAAAATTAGAAGCCATTTGCACTAAATATGAGCACAAATCGTTTTAAAAGAGAGGAAAAAAATTTTGATTTGAAAGAGGAGGAAAGAGAAATGAGATTTTGATTTGGAAATAGAAAGATATTATATAAAAGGGATTGATTAAGGGTAGATTTGTCATTTCAACATTTTTTTTACTGTTGTGGGCCTCAAAAATTACTCCTAACTCGCGTAAAATACATGCACATCACGCGTTTTGCCGGGTAGGACACGCGTGTTTATTTATTAAAAGGTTGATAGTTAAAGTGCCTGTTTGTGCACTATGAAAGTTGGAGGTCAAAGTTGAAATTTGAAGTCAAGTTTAGGGTCCAATATATGTATTATGCCTTTATTTGGTGCTTATTGCACCTCCAACTAATTTAACAAGCTCTTTCACGCTATTTCGGGATGGTGTTTAATTTTGAAAAAAATATATAAATGTGAATATAGTGTTTTTTGATACATGTATCTTTGTTATTAGATACACAAAAATAGAGAGAGAGGAGCAAGATTGGGGAGGGAGGCGAGCGAGATTCGTATGTATCCTAGATACATATGAATCACATTAGATACATGTATTTGTATATATCTAGAGTGATTCGTATGTATCTAGTATCTCAGATACATAGGAGAGGGGCTAGGGAGATGGCAGAGAGGCGAGAGAATTTTGCTATGTATCTTAGATACATACGAATCCATTTTGATAGAGTGTATCTAAAATAAATTACACATAATTTTGACTTCATGTATCCGAGATATATGTATCTAGTAATCTGGATGTATCTTAAGGCACCAAAATCTAGTAAAATACGTAATATTCCAAACTAGAAAGTATCTAAGTAATTAACTCCTAAAATTAGTGGAATTCATGTAAGTTCCTCTTTCATTTTTGCTGAGTAATAAATGATGCTCGAAAATTGTCCTAACATCACCCAAAAAATTTTTTGCAAGACACGAGTTATATTTTACATGACGAAAAAAATTTGCAAGAAAAAATTTACTAAATACAAATTATGTTTTACAAAACATAAATTCAGTTTCAAAACCCATAAAATTATCTCTCTTAGTTTTCTCAACTTTGACGAGTAAGAAAGTTCTCTAACTTATGCCTTTCAAATTAGATACTATATAATTTACGCTGGATAAATTTTTGCCTTGTAATTAGTTCATTGAGGATATTTTGACCTATAAATTTTAATTAAATAGAACGTACCAAAATTAAGTATCACTATTTTGAGGCGGGGGAGGGGGGGTGGAGGGAATCTACTTTGAAAAGTACCTACAACATATTAAGATGTTATATTAAGATAATATTAAATAATTAAAGATCATTTATTTTCTCAACATTTGAATGTATAAATTTTGTCTTTGTTTAAAAGACAATAAATATAAAAATTCAAATAAAATTCTAAATTGATTTAATATTATATCAATAGAATATTTTAAAAATTTATATGATAATTGATATTGGTGATGACTAATGATGTTTATTGTGTGTGTCGATTCGGGATGGTGTTGGCCGATGATGGTGTTATGGGCAATATTTTATGGTGTAGTGATTGGCAATAATGATTAATTGTAGTCGGTGGTGATGACGACTGGTAATTAGTAATGAAATGACAATGATGCTAATGACGGTGGTGAATGATGATGTCGGTTAGCGATATAATATTAACTAATGGTGGTAATTATGAATAGTTAATAATGAATGTAATATTGGTTGATGATTGCAAATAATGTTTAATGGTGATGACAATTGATTTTGGTGATTGACGGTAGTGATGTTGCAGTTAGGCTGAGTATGACTATTATGATTGGTATGTGGTGGTAATAGTTGTAGTTGAAATGGTGATTGTGGGTGCTAGATGAAAGTAGATAGAGTAGCACTGAACTGTCATATTTATAGAAACTATTAAATAGACATTTTAATTACATTAAGACAAGATTATAGATTTTAATAGTTCAGACTTATTCAAACTCATTAAGTGATTGTAAAAAAAATTACACTTAATGATATATTAAGATTCAATTCTTAAAAACAAATATTTAAATAACTAAGATTAAGAACTTCATTAAGTGCAAACAAATAAGATTTTAATCCCCTTATATCCCTTTCATTTGTTCTTAACAGTGTTTTATATGGTCAAATTTGAGCTAACGACTTTTTAATTTGGTTTCAATAATGTCTAGCTAGTAATGATATTATTTGGGACCAAATTCATACCGTCGGAAAATTATTTTATTTACTGTTAAAGACGAAAGTTATTCTATTTTTCATAATTAAAAGACAATTTTCACTCTTATTATTAAATTTACTTTTCAAAATCTAATAGTCAAAATTAGAGCATGTAATAATAAGTGACCAGTTGAACACTTTTTATATGAAAATTATATTATTCTATATATAATAAGCTACAATGCAAAAATTTTTATAGGATTTAGTTACATTGTAACTATCTTGTTAGCTTTCAACCAAATGAGCACTTCTTTTAAATAATAAATATGTCATTGTATGAGCTATTTATTACTCATTCATTTTGAATTTGTTAATCTGATTTTGATTTGACACATAGTTTACGAAAGTAAATTAGATTTTGCGAAAAAACATTAAGTGATACTTGAAGTTGTCCCAGATTTTCAAAAATACACCTTAACTTTGCGTGCATCCTATTACCCCACAAAACATTCAAAATCACAATAAATACATATTTTTTACACAATATTTCTACTTTAGACAAAAATATCCTTCGAATGTGCAATTTCTTAAAAACAAAAAGTGGGACCCATTATTGATGTATTGAGAATGCTTTGGTAATTTCCTATGATGAATTCGTTTTATTTGTTTCTTTTAAATTTATTTTACTATACTAAATAATTGTATAAAATATTATAAATCACGATAATTAATTACTTAAATATTTAAAAGATATAAAAATATATAAAAGATCTGATTGACTCTTCAAATTTTACCTGTGACACATAAATTGGGACAAATGAAATAATATATATTATTTGAAAATTTCTTAGAAAGTACTATAAATTACAGTAATTAACAGCTAGAAATATTTCAAAGACAAAAAGAATTGATTGAATCTCAAAATTTTTTTAGTACTACATAAATTGAGAAAGAAGAAATGACCTCTATTATTTGAAAATGGCATAAAAGTATTACAAATCATACAATAAGAATTAGCAATTTAAAATTTTAAAAGACTTTAATGCTTTATACTTATTCTATTTCCACTTTGGACAAAAATATCCTCCCAATATGCATATTTTTTTAAACAAAAAGTGGGACCCATTATTGATTCATTGAAGGATGCTTTGGTAATTTTCCTATGATGAATTCGTTTTGTTTGTTTTTTATTTTTTTTAAATAATTGTATAAAATATTATAAATCACAATAATTATTTACTTAAATATTCAAAAGATATAAAAATATGTAAAAGATATGATTAACTCTTCAAATTTTATCGGTGACACATAAATTGGACAAATGAAATAATATATATTATTTGAAAATTACTTAGAAAGTACAATAATTTACAGTAATTAACAATAGAATATTTTAAAGACAAAAAAAATTGATTGAATCTCGAAATTTTATTAGTACCACATAATTTGAGAAAGAAGAAATAACCTTTATATTTGAAAATTGCGTAAAAGATATTACAAATCATACAACAATAATTAGCAATTTAGAGTGTTAAAAAGACATAAATTTTTTTTTACCATAGTTAACAATAATTAAAAATTTAAACTATTTTAAATTAATATTCAAATTTGATTAACTCTTTAATTTTGTCTTTGTCACATAAATTGAAACAAAAAATTATACATATTGGGCCCGTGCTAGCACGGGCTCCGATGTCTACTATATATATATACCGTTATATTTGCACCTCTACAGTTAAAAAAAGATTTAATATTACGCATATATTCTTAATATTATTGTAAAAATAATTTTTTTTTTAAAATTCTGTTATCCATTCATTTAAATCACATGACATACCAACTCAATACATCTACCTTTCTTCGTTTATCATTTGCTCAAAATTACCAATATTTTTGTTATGGTTAGGGGTNGATATGATTAACTCTTCAAATTTTATCGGTGACACATAAATTGGACAAATGAAATAATATATATTATTTGAAAATTACTTAGAAAGTACAATAATTTACAGTAATTAACAATAAAATATTTTAAAGACAAAAAAAATTGATTGAATCCCGAAATTTTATTAGTACCACATAAATTGAGAAAGAAGAAATAACCTTTATTATTTGAAAATTGCGTAAAAGATATTACAAATCATACAACAATAATTAGCAATTTAGAATGTTAAAAAGACATAAATTTTTTTTACCATAGTTAACAATAATTAAAAATTTAAACTATTTTAAATTAATATTCAAATTTGATTAACTCTTTAATTTTGTCTTTGTCACATAAATTGAAACAAAAAATGATACATATTGGGCCCGTGCTAGCACGAACTCCGATCTCTATTATATATATATATATATATATATATAGCGTTATATTTGCACCTCTACAGTAAACAAAAGATTTAATATTACGCATATATTCTTAATATTATTGTAAAAATAATTAAATTTTTTTTTCTGTTATCCATTCATTTAAATCACATGACATACCAACTCAACACACCTACCTTTCTTCGTTTATCATTTGCTCAAAATTACCAATATTTTTGTTATGGTGTCGTTTGGCCATAAATATATTTGAGAAAAAAAATTAAAAATTAGTATTTGGTCATAATATTTGTCATTATTTAACAAATATATTTAGCAACATCTCAAGTTTTCAAGTTCTAAAAAAAAATAGAATTTAGATCAAATTCTAATAATTGGAGACTTTTATATTTTATAATAGCATCCATTATATGTTAATTCCAATTAATATCTACTTACAACCAACATCATTAGAAAAAAATTATTTTTAATGAGTTATAATTTATCTTGAATCAGTGACACGTTTGAGTATGCAATTATGTCCCTATTTATATTGTTGTTTTTATTATTGTCGATTGTCGTCAATTATGTTATAAGGTTACTTTTTAACAGAATATACTTATTATAAAATGATAAAACAAACTTATTGATAATTTTAATAATTTTTAGAATTTATGATATAATTTTTTTTAAAAAAATTCAATATTTCTCTCAAAATCTATGACCAAACGCATGATAAAAACTTCACTAAAAAAAGACCCAAAAATACTTGAAAATATAACTATATATACCATCGTAGTCACTAACATAAATTGAGAGTTATTTTAAAAGGTGGGAGCGTGAGGCAAGACGTTTAATATAGTATGGAGTACGTAAGCCTCGAGACATGGGTGTAAGTCTTATAGATCCACGGGTGTAGTCTCATATATATTCAATTTTATAATTTTATTACTAAGAAAATTAGCACAAGTAAATCTTTCCATTAAATTTTAATAAACAACCTTTAATATATAGAAAAAATATTAGGATTTTTGTTTGAAAAATGTATTAATAACCAAGAATGAAGAAAAAGTATTACAATTACTATTTGAGAAATATCATTATACCAATAACAATAAATATGATTTAAAGCAAAAAAGGTTCAAAAATAATTTTTTTAAAAATAACACCTAGGGCGTACGTTTTTACGCTTGAAGCTTATGCACCAAAATTCTAGGACTTACGCCCTATGAATCTACGTCTTCAATTTGCACCCGCAGCGTTTTTGATATGCCCCGCCTCGAGACTCGTCCAAAACTCGCCCCAATAAATATTCATGAAGCCACTGATAACTCTTATTAGATATTAAAAAATGAAAAGCCCCGTTTTAGTCAAATTCCTAGCATTCATCAATATTTTGTTGAGATAGAAATATTTTCTCTACGTTTTTTTTTTCTTTTGCCTTTTTAAGAAAAAAAATAACTTTTAATCGCTTCTCAGTTTAATAAGTGATATTTATATGTTTTTACAAATTTTAGTTCGACTAATATTGCATAACAACTTTAATCATTCACATGTATTAGATCGATTACTTTCAAGCTTCAGCTAATTAATTAATATATCAATTAAATTCTCTATATCTAACTTATAATCGGAGAAAATTACTGTATTTTGTCTCTTTCTTCAAAGGTTGACTTGTAATTACAAAACCCTAAGTAAAATATAGAATAATTATTAACAATAATTGAGTAATAATAGAAGGGCAATATACATATAAAAATTCAATTTGCTTCCATAAACAAAATATTACCTCACTATTAACTTTTCCAGGAATACAAAGATTGTTGAATTAGAATAAATTATATGTTACTTCGATTACGTGATTTCTATATTAAAAAAGAAGAAGATGTTTTTGTGTTATTTTAGCAGATTAATATATATATATATATATATAAGTGTCCGTGCTAGCAAAGTCCCAATATTTGTTTTTTATTGAGTAAATTTTAGGTTTAGCAAACATAAAAATCATATTTGTATGCTATAGCTATAGTTTGTATCATTGCGCTCCATAGCAAACTTTATGTTTGCTATGGCTATTAATCTGTATATTTTGTTATACATATACATAAAAATAATGTATTTGGGTAATTGTATATTTCGGTATACAAATGAGTCCTGCATTTGTATATTTTGGTATACAAATGGGTCTTACATTTGTATATTTCGATCTATTTGTATATTTCGGTATACAAATGGGTCCTACATTTGTATATTTCGGTATACAAATGGGTCCTGCATTTGCATATTTTGGTCTATTTGTATATTTTGGTTTACAAATGGGTCCTGCATTTGTATATTTCGATATACAAATGGGTCCTGCATTTGTATATTTCGATATACAAATGGGTCCTGCATTTGTATATTTCGGTATATAAATGGGTCTTGCATTTGTATATTTTGGTTTACAAATGGGTCCTGCATTTGTATATTTCGTTATATAAATGGGTCCTGCATTTGTATATTTCAGTATACAAATGGGTCCTGCATTTGCATATTTCGATATACAAATGGGTCATGCATTTGTATATTTCGGTATACAAATAGGTCATGCATTTGTATATTTTGGTATACAAATGGGATGGCAAAACATATGAAATGTTTGCTGCGCATTACAAATAAAAGAAACTATGGCTATAACATTTAATTTGATAAGTTGTTAATTATTGTATTTTTTACGTAATTTTTAAATAATATGTTACTTTTCTTGTCCCAATATATGTAGCACAAATAGAATTTCAAGAGTCAATATGTTGTTAATTATTGAGATTTACAATACTTTTTACGTAGTTTTCAAATTAAATAATACATGTAACTTCTTTTGTCCCATTTTATATGACACAAATATATTAATTTTAGTTGGCAATTATCATGATTTATAGTATTTTTTATGCAATTTTTAAATATATAGATAATTAAAAAGATAAGACAAACAAATTAAAATGAAAAAAAAAGTAGGCAAATATAGATGTAAGTGTGGAACCACACAGGTGAAGCAGGCATGTTGACTGCCACCTATGTGGTTATCTACTACTTATATATAGTATTTTTTATGCAATTTTTAAATATATAAAAAGTTAAAAAGATAAGACAAACAAATTAAAACGAAAAAAAAAAGGCAAATATATATGCAAGTGTGGAACCACACAGGTGAAGCAAACATGTTGACCGCCACCTGCGTGGTTATCCACACTTATATATAAGTAGTAAAGATATACTATTCTTAATATTAAATAACTACATATATTAATAGTAGTCAACTTTAGTGTTTTTAAGCACCATTAATAAGATTAATTTAGTAAAATACAGATCTAAATAAAAATCTCTTAAGAAATGTGTCAGGTCGTATCAACACAAGTTAAATAATATTAAATGACGAGAGTATATGTGTACTTTAACTGCGGAGCCAGAATTTCAATTAAAGAGTGTCAAAATATAAAGAAGTTAAATCGTTTAGAAGTTGAAGAGTGCCAATTTATGTCATATATATACATAAAAAATATATTTTTATCTAGCTATATAGTGTAATTTTCCGACGAAGGGATGGCGATCGACACCCCTCAATTGTATGTGGCTCCGCCACTCTTTAAATATCAATAATGTAATGATATGGGATAAGGGTCTGAAAAATACCTCAACTTTGATCGAATTTGCTGTTGCGATACTAAACTTTCATGAGAACCTATTACCTCCCTAGACTATTACAATGGAAATGCTGAAATAACAAGTAACTAAGATAGAAATAAGAATTGAGATGAAAAGCTAAGACTCTAGAAGAAGAAGAGAGGAACAAACGTTTTTCTTCAATATGCATAAACCCTTCTTTCAAACTCTTTCCCCCTTTCAACCAAATGCTAATTGGGACTAGATCCCAAATGAACACTTCAATATTTTACTCGGTACAATCTCGTTCACCACTTCTAACTCATACGCCCTTATAAAGTTAACTTGGTTCACAACAATACACCCGCCCCCAAAAAGAACCTTGTCCTCAAGGTTCAAGTCAAGAAACGTCATCTGGCAACTTGGAGTATTATAAACTTGGCTACATCAGACTAAAACCTTTACAATCAATATCCTAACTTGGTTGGCAGCTTGGAGTAGACTAGTCATGGTTGCATTATTCTTGCTTAGCTGCAGAAAAACATGACAAAGATGTTTAACACTGTGAGATGTATCCAAAAAATCAATGCACCTACAAACATCACCCAAACTTATATAAGTACTATGAGCAGCAACATAAGGGAGCATTTTCATATTTTCTAACAGCAGCATACACATATGGCTAGCAGGATCTGCCATGCCCTTCTCACTCTATTCTTCCTTAGCAACAATTCCTTTACTATCAGTTGAAGTATCGATGACTAGTGTTAGAAGCTCGTCTTCCACCAAATCTCTCCATTGGAATTGCTATCAACCAATTACAACCACGTTCTTTTTAATTTCCAGTAAAACTCTTTGACATTCTCAAATCACTACACCAAAACAGGCCTTTAGCGGCAATAAATTTCCCTTTTAATGGCAATACTTATTGCCGCAAAAACATTTAGCGGCATTTAATCAAATGCCATTGCATTCAGTGTAGCTAAAGCCTTTAGCGGCATTTATATCGAGTGCTGGTAAAGACCAATATTATTGCCACTAAAAGTAATTACTTTTTGGGGCATTTATTTAGAGGCAATTACTATTGCCGTTAAAACTACGTACCTTAGAAATGTAATATCAAGCATATTTTGTGGCTTTTGTAATTGCCGATAAAGATACAACAATTGCCGGTAAAAGAGACTTGTTTTAGTGGCATTTACCATGACGAAAATTAGCCATAAATTCACCTTCATCCACATATTTAGTCAATCACTATTTTAAAACTACAAAAATAAAATTCACAAAAGAGAAATAAGTTCAAAAGTAATAATAGACTAATTTACCAAATGCAAAACAATGTCATTCACTTAACAACATTCAAACTCAATACATCCACTTCTTTGTCTACCCGTGGTAAAAAAAATATGAATTATCGATAATAAAAGAATGTGTTCAAAAATGTAGAAACAAAGAAATTGATCAACAAAGTTTTACACTAGATAAATGTGGCATCTTCCGGGATCACGAGCATCTGCAATATGTGCCAATTCCTCTGTTTCTGCTAACACTTCAGTATCAACCGGAATTAGATCTACCTTGATCCAACATCAAGCTCTTGTTTCAAACTATAAATTTCATATTTCAGTTAAAAGCTTTGACACCTTGGCTGGTTATGGATTCAAATTCTTGAACACTCAGAATTCATTTCATGCTCTCTAAAACTTTTTAGCATATCCAACAATTGCCTCGATCGGCCAATGGATGCTCACTATTCACCTAAAAAAACCAAGTGACAGTTATCAGTCTCACATGGTAGCTAGTATGGACAAATCAATTTGTTCCTCTTGATAAAAGATTCTAGTTAATTAAAATTGGTATAAACTGATATAGAGGTATATTGAGCCACCTCGATACTATGTGACATATGCAAGTTCACAAGTTGAGAAGGGGGACCGATTAATGTTATGGTTGTGGAAGAACTAAAAAAGGAGAAGAATAAATAAAGGAATTTTCGTGAAAAGGTACTTGCAATGCCCTTGAGTTTTGGAAGTCTTATTAACCTTCCAGGTTCATTGCACTTAGTTCTTCTCCTGACCGCAGGATGACCTCTGTATATGTTAACTCTAAAAGTACATTGATCTGTTTAACTTTCAACGTTGTATTTTTGTTGCCACTTATGATCAACTTCACCCGCCTTGTGGTATTTGCAGCATTTCACTCAGATTCATTGGTGAAAGCTTGTACTTCAATGTATCTCCAATCTCATCTCCGTTCAACAATAAAAGTTTTACCATCTCGACATGATTTTCTTCTATTGCAATGTGGATAGCAGTTGATCTATGCCAATCTTTTGAGTTAACAAGTAATTCATGTTTGAGGAGTTCTTTCATAATTGTTAATTCATTCCTCCTAGCTGCTGTACATAGGAGGCAGAGGCGTATCCAAGGAGGGGTCACCGGGTTCACGTGAACCCATGCTCCCCTCCCGAGATCATAAATAGTAGTGTTATATTTTTGAAAAATATTGAAACATAGATGTGTGAACCCATATTCAGAGTATCATATAATGCGATGATGACTAGGTGCACCTCTCTACGTGAGGTTAGAAATTTGAATTTTATATTCATCTTGTTTTATTTTTCTTTGTAAAATTAGATAACACCTCTCTAAATGGTTATTGGTAACACTTTTGACATTTTAATTAGTTTTGGACCTATAATATTAATTTTAACGGTTTTCAGTAATAAGAATCTAACTGTCCAACCGATCAAATTTATATTTTAGATCAACCTTTTTGTAATAATGCACCCATCATCCCGAAATCCTGGATACGCCTCTGATAGGAGGTCACCAGAAACATATGGATCAGAAATAGATGCCCAATGGTACAAGATTTCAAATATGGGATGGTGTTTTGCAGCTATAGCTTCCCATAATGGGGTGTCACCATTTACATCTGTCATTAATGGAATAAATAATCAAGATATCATATAACACTTGGCCTGTAATAAATTGATCACTAGAAAGCTGCAAAGAAAGTCTTTAAGGTATCTGAAAAGGTACGAAGGATTACATGCTCATGTATAGGAGATCCAATCACTTAGAAGTTACTGGATACTCAGATTCAGATTTTGCCGGATGTGTTGACACTAGAAAGTCCACGTTTGATTACTTGTTCCTATTAGCTGAAGGAGCAATATCATGGAAGGGTGCTAAGCAATCTATCATTGCTACATCCACAATGGAAGCAGAATTTGTGACATGTTATGAAGCCACAATTCATGCATTATGGCTGCGGAACTTCATTTCAGGACTTGGGGTTGTCGATACCATTACCAAGCCGTTGAAAATTTATTGTGATAATACTGCAGCAGTATTCTTCTCCAAGAACGATAAGTACTCCGAGGTGCCAAACATATGAAATTAAAATACTTTACTGTCAAGGAAGAAGTTCAGAAACAAAGAGTGTTACTTGAGAATATTAGAACTGATCTCATGATTGCAGATCCGTTAATAAAAGGCTTACAACCAAAGACATTTAAAGAACATGTTCACAGAATGGGTCTTGGTTGTACTTATGATTGATACATTTATGATTTTTTACACTCTGAGCTCAATTATGTGTTTCTGAAATGTTATATGTTTTATATGAACCTAGTATGATAAGTTGCTAATGTAATAGTATATGGAAGGAAGTATGTAACTTAAATTTTATGTACAACCGCCATAACTCACATTAGTAGATTGTTATATTGAGGTATGTATGATGGACATTATAGAAGAGATTTATTGTATGCGCAACTAATGTTTATGAAATATTAATGTTATATGGTCATTGGGCCAAGTGGGAGAATGTAAGAATTATTAATTATTTCCCAAGTTTACTTGTAGCCCAAGTAATACCATAAATAATATTTAATGAATAATAGATCTCGTCCGTACATTGGTTATTTGATGGACGTACCAATTTAACTCTTAACCTCTATAAATTGGTCCTCCCTCCACCTATTAGGGTTATCACATATTCTCTACAATGATTCTATCGCTGACAGTTGTGGTAACGTAAGGCTAGGACAAGGAGGTAGAAACCAATTTACGATTAACGCTTCTGTTTTTCTCTGTGATGATGTCTTCCGCATCAGATATGTGACCCTAACGATCTCTATGTAAGATTATCGTGTTCAAGATCCTGATATTATGTATTAAAGTATTTAATCTTACATGTAGCATCTGAGCCTGGATTGTTTGAACAGATAATCTTCATATATCTTCTGCAACTAATTCAAATAAGAAAAAGAAAAAAATTATCACGGGCATCGTCCAAACATCACATTAGATGTAACTCTGTAATACTATATGTTAATTAAAGTTTTTAAAACAAAACTTTGACCACAAGAAAGGAAATACAACATTAAGTTTTTGCACGGTCCTCGTCCATAATGTACAATACAACGCTGCCTTATATGCCTTAATTTCTTTTAGTCAATTATTTTGGTTTGATTAATTTAAATACAATAGAATATTCTATATATTAGCTATATTTGGTCAAAGTTTATGTACCATGCCATCTTGATCGTTTAATGAATATATTGTGCCTACCATCTATAGTTTGACAAATCAAATTATATTTGAACTTATCATTGAATTTTTTAGCTTAATTTTGTGCTGAAATATTTAAGGTGTTTGGACTCTTAAGTTATCTTCCCAAAATATAATTATTATATTTTGTTTTAAGTTGTCCAATAAATTAAAGTGGTCATTACACTAAGCAATAAATAATATGTGTGTACTTTGTGAAAAATAGTTTGTTAGTCACCAAAGTGGCCAAACTAGAGAAATTAACGTCTATGCATATAATATTTATGATCATTTGATGCATGTATTATGTTTCTATATTTTGTTAGTCACCAAAATGGCCAAACTAAAATGTATAAAATTATTCACATGCACAAAAATTTTATGATATTATGTGTGCATTTGTATTCATATAGCTTGTTAGTCACCAAAGTGGCCAAACTAGTATGATTAAGAAAAATATGCATTCATAAAATTGTCATTTATCTATGAAAGTTAATTAAATGCCTATATTGAAAAATAAATAGATAATCTTACGGCAATCCAAGGATTGGCCAGTTATGAACCAAGTAGAAACAAATCGCGGTATTGTAATTAATGGCAACCGCGAAGTTGTCGCAACACTGAATCAAAGGTGAGCCGGGAGATTGATCGGCGGGGAAGAAATGCATGTAGAGAATGAAACCAGCTTGTCGGCATAGCTTGTAGTGGTGGAATACAACCCTTGAGAAGTGATGATGAAGGTGTTCCGGCGATCAGTAGGAGAACACAGAGGAGTAAGTCGGCCATTGTTAAGAGAGAGTAAGTGTGCGCGCGCGTGTGGAAGAGAGAGAACACTTTTTTGTGTTGTATTGCTTGAGAGAATTGTTAGTAACAGGTGAAACTGATTTTCTGTGACTTGGTGAAGTTTATATAAAGTTTGTGCAAGTAGCGAATGGCGGGTGGAAGAGAGAGAACACTTTTTTGTGTTGTATTGCTCGAGAGAATTGCTAGTAGCAGGTGAACCTGATTTCTGTGACTTGGTGAAGTTTATATAAAATTTGTGCAAGTAGCAAACGGCGGGAAAGGAGCATTTTTAATGGAACATTCTAGATACACCCTTTGTTTATAGCAATTTATCGAAATGGTTTAACAAGTTGATTATGGATCAGTCTTTTTTTTTAATTCATCCATTTCAATTTATTTATTATAATAAAAGAAAATAAGCCTTTTGGAAAAACTTTTCAATTTATGTATTATAATAAAAGAAAATAAGCCTTTTGGAAAAACTTAAGAACTTGTGAGGTCATAATATTTATGAAATTATAAAAAAAATCATTAAAAATACAATAAAAGTTTCAAAATTATAATATTACTAAGTATTATAACGTATTATTCTTTTGTTTTTGAACGGAATGATAAAAAGAAATTATCATATAAATTGAAATGGCAAAAATATATTTTCTCTATTCCAAAAAGAAATGACTTGTTTTGTTCTGTTTTTTAACCCCCCCCCCCCTCCCCCCCTTTTTTTTTTCAATACTTTAATTTTAACTTTCACGTGTCATACTTAAAATTATAAGATTAAATGACATTTTGATACATATGATATAACTTTAATTTAGAAATACAAAATTGAAAAATCTTCTTTATTTTCTTAAACTTTAAATTAAGTCAAACTATGTTATTTTTTTAAAACGGAGAGATATTATATATGTCCCTATCAGACGTGGATAAAATATCAGTAAAAAACACAAAAGAATATTTATAGAATTATATCTCCTATAATTAGAACTAGTTGTAGAAGATATAGATCATTTACTCGCAGTATTTTATTTCTCAAAAAAAGAAGAAGTTATATTACCCTATGTGACTCAAACATGCTTGCTTACGTCCACCGGAATTAGTGAAACTTTTCAAGGTAGTATTAGTAAAAATAATACATGTCAGTAAAAATAGTGTATATATTAATTTTTTGTATTAGTAATACTATTAACTATCTTGTTTGGTACATTTTTTCATGTTAAAGTATAACCAATGTAAGTATTAGTTATTCATTATATTGCGTATTACTAATATCACGAATTTTTAGTTAAAGAGTTCTAATGTATGCATTAACATGGTTAAAGATTATATTGGCCATCAAAATCATTTTTACATCTTTCCACCATAATTATGAAGGATATCTTTGTTAATAAATATTTTTATTTAAGACATGTTATTTTTGATACACCAAATCTAATAATGCATAAGAAATGGTCTATGTATAATTAATGCAAGCATTACTAATATAAGTATTATTGATACAAATATTACTAATATACTTTATTTAACAGTATTCTTATACACTCTACCAAATAACCCTAAAGCTAAAGCTAGGTTAGTGAGCTCGTTGTTTTGGGCCTTCATAAGATGAACGTCCTGAATTTACTTTAAACTTTTATTGTAATTATTACTCCCTCTATCCCAATTTATGTGACTTACTTTCCTTTTTAATCGGTATAAAAAAGAATGACACATTTCTATATTAAGTAACAATTTCACTATAAAATGTCTATTTTAGCCTTAATGAAATAATTTACAGTCACACAAAATTCTATTATTCATTTTGGACCACAAGTTTTAAAAGTCTTCCTTTCTTTCTTAAATTTCGTGACGAATCAAACTACTTCACATAAAATGGGACGGAGGGAGTAATTCTTATTTTATTATATTATTATAAATACAAGTGCTAGAGTTTTTTTTTGGTTATTTAATTGAGGTTATAAATTGTGGTAATTTTCTTCACTTATTAATTACTTTCTCTGTCGACTATTTAAAATAATTTTTTACTGTTATTTGTCACTTTAAATAAATGTGGAAAAAATAAATTATCTTCATATTTTACACTTAATATTAATTACTTATTTTTCAAAATCATTTTTCAAGACGTAATATTAAACATCAATAAATAGGGATAGTATAATAAAATAATCATATTAATAATTATTTTTTTAGTGAGTGAATTTAAATGTGACAGGTAAAAGTGAAATGATGAAATAGTATATCTATTTACTTCACTCTTCAGTTTTAATTTTATTCTTTTTTTTTATACAGAAATTAAGTTATATATATTAACCACATCAATAAATTTCTTTTACAATATTATCTAAAGCTGTTGTATGAACAGAAAAGCATTCATGTACTGATTTTCTTTTAGTGTAATTCTAACATATTATTATTTACAATTTATTTTAAATATGCACACAATGAGTGTTAGTCTTTCTATTTTTTTTATTTGTCCATTATTTTCTGAAATATATTTTTAGTTTTATTTGTCACTTTTAATATATTAAAAAAATCATATTTTACTTTTTGCATTAATTATTTATTCTCAAGTCATTTTTAACACTTAATAAACCTCAATTAATAAGAATATGTGGTAAAATAATCATATTAGTCGTTATTTTTTTTAAGTCAAAAAATAAAAAAGTAGGGGGTAACTTACTTATGGTTTTAACTTATTTTAAGTTATTTTTAACCTTGTCAAACACTTCTAACTTATTTTAAGTTATTTTATATTTATCAAACACTTCCAAAAATTAAAAAAAAATTAACTTAAAAATAGGTTTAATCAACTTTTAAGTCAATCTAAACACCCTCTATTTCTGATCCCCGAAAAACCAGAGAATGTGAGGAAAAAGTGTAGTGCAACTATTACCAAGTATATACTGCTAAGCAAATCATATGAGTCATTTGCTAATTTTATTTTTTTTAAAAAAAATTGAGATTGAGAGTCTGTTTAGATTGACTTAAAAAAATAGTTTTTTAAGTCAAAAAATAAAAAGTCAAACTTAAATGGTTTGTAAGTCGAAAAAAATAAAAAGTAAGGGAGTTGTACCTTTGATTTTTAACTTTTTTTAAAAAAATTATTTTTTAACCTTGCCAAACACTTTCAAAAGTTATAAGTAAATTTGACCAACTTTTAAATTAATCCAAACAGGCTCTAAGTCATTTATTATCGCATGTTGATCATGACTATAGAGGGTATCCAAGATCTAGATCACACGAGCCCTCTTGAGTCATAGTTACTAAGACTACAAAAACAACCTGTCGAGACAATAGACATTATAAAGTAAAACACAACGCTTTTGTTAAAATTGTATCTATAGTCTATTTGGTCAAGCTTCTAAAATCAACTTATAAAAGTACTTTTTATGAGAAATTATTTATATTCGACTAATCAATTTAAAAAGCACTTTTGATCCGCCATCAGTATTTGACTGAAATTTTAAAACATGCTTTATTAATTTGTTTTATTGGATTTTGATGGGATTTGCGTATGCTTGCACGCTAGCGATCGAGGAGAGCGTGGCACTAGTCTTTTTCAATTCACTGGATTTAAATCTAACTTCCCTAACATTGTACTATAAGCAATTTCTCTCCTATTCTTTTATTATTATTATTACTAGTATTCGTACCCGCGCGATGTGCGGATAATATTATTTAAATACAAAATGTCTAAATCATATAATTTGACTTATTTAAACAAATTAGATTATAGAGATTTAGTAAAATCACAATTGTCATTTCATTATTATATTAACCATTTATATCGTTCAAAACATGTTAAGCATCATTATTATATTAATATTTCACTTAATAATTTAATGTCTTCACCCACTACTGTGTCACACATATACATATATACACATAAATTGATAAATATTGTATAAATTTGCACCCATATTCAAGACTGTAAAGTTTATCATATATTCCAGTATAGTAATTTTTCAATTGCACATATAAAAGCATTTTAATATAGTGAAGATATGACCAATAATTCTATAATAAAAATCATGTTAGTATCTATGATATGTTTTAAAAATTAAAAAAGAAATAATGAATTAAGAAAGCATTATATTAACTTTAATAAAGTTGAATAAAAATAACATACAATTCTAAAAAAACATTAATTATCATAAAAATCATCAAATGTTACATTTGTAATCCAAAAAAACATAGAAACTCATTTGATCTAAAAAAATAAAATAAGTAGAAAATATCTAAATTTTTATCTTACTATAATCACAACCATTATAAAGGACTTTTTTTTTTAGTTAAACCAACCATTATATAAAACAGAAAAGCTATTTTGATTTAAAAGTACTTAAAATAAATTAAATTCAAATAAATAAATAAATAACTCTAGTATCATTTTTATGGATTGCTATACATGAGTGTTAAGTAGATAACATTTGTTTAATAGAAGTATTCAACTCAAATACTTATTCTATATGAGTCTTAAAAATAATCGATATGCAAAAAGACACACCATATGAATATTATGAATTAAATTTCTTATAAGCTCTTATAAAATAACTAATTACATGGTTAGACACAGCATATGAATATTATTAATTAAACTTCTCATAAGCTCTTATAAAATAACTAATTAAATGGTTTATAATCTGTTTAGGCAAAGCAATATACGCAATATTGGCTATATATTACTTACAATCCTAGAGTTTGCATTGTACAAAAATCTGCAAAACACAAAAGAATAAAGTTAATTAATAGAACATTTTTAGATTTTTACTAAAAAAAAGTAAAATACCAAGAAATTCTGTCAGATAAATTAATCTCAATTACAAATGTAAATCAGATAAACATAGAAACTCATTCGATTTAAAGAATTTAAGTACACAATATGATAGACAACAACAACAACAACAACATACCCAGTGAAATCCCACTAGGTGGGGGTATGGGGAGGGTAGAGTGTACGCAGACCTTGTCACTACCTCGTGGAGGTAGAGAGGCTGTTTCCGAAAGACCCTCAGCTCAAGTACATCAAATCCAAGTAAAAGGAGAGGAAAACAGTGTATAAAACATAACATCCAATAAGAAAGATAGTATATAATCAACAAAGGAGACAATAATATCAATAAAATAATGTGAGAAGTGAAATGCAGTAAACAACATAAGGCTATAGGTATCACAAACAAGAACTGCAAGTGCAAGGCTAGGACTACTACAAACGCTAACAACCCATACCCTCGCAAGGAAAGACAACACGCTAACCCTACTAGCCTTCGACCTTAATACGCGACCTCCACTCCTTCCTATCTAGAGTCATGTCTTCGGTAATGTGAAGCTGAACCAAGTCATGTCTAATCACCTCTCCCCAATACTTCTTAGGCCTACCTCTACCCCTCCGCGTACCCTCTACAACCAGCCCCTCACACTTCCTCACTGGGGTGTCTGCGCACCGTCTCTTCACATGTCCAAACCATCTCAGTCTCGCTTTCCTCAGCTTGTCCACCACAGAGGCCACTCCCACCTTCTCCCGGATAACTTCATTCCTAATCTTATCACTCCTAGTGTGCCCACACATCCATCTCAACATCCTCATCTCCGCAACATGCATTTTTGGAACATGTGAGTTCTTGACTGGCCAACACTCCGCTCCATTCAACAAGGCCGGTCTAACTACCACTCTGTAGAACTTACCTTTAAGTCTAGGTGGAATTTTCTTATCACACAAGACTCCAGAGGCAAGCCTCCATTTCATCCAAGCAACCCCAATGCGATGTGTGACATCATCATCGATGTCGCCACTTCCTTGAATTACAGACCCAAGATACTTAAAACTTTCTTTCTTAGGAATGATCTGTGTGGCAAGTACAAAATATGATAGAAATAAATCAAATTGAATTAAAGGAACTAAAAAAATTATAATAAGATATTATAGATCTAAAAATATCATCATGATGTGTAGAAGATTTTCACTTTGATAAATATTGTTCTTAATCTTATTCTTATTCTTGGACTTTCACCCCCCAAAAAGATGACTATAAGAAGAATGAAAATAATAATTCAACAAATAACATTACACATTTGAAGATCATGAAGAATAGACCCATTAATTTTTTTGATTGACATTTATTTATGTATATATAGAGAATAGAGATAATGGGTAGAACAATTTTAAGTAACAACTTTAAATTCAAATTCAAAAACAACTACTGTTAATTAAAATAAAATTATGTGGGTATCAATATGAAATAGACCACATGAATTTTTTTTAAATGAGAATGCAAATTTCACTTCTAATAGCCAAGTTGTTCCCTGAGCATGATCACCGTGTTTCTTAAAGAAGTTAAGTGTGTGAAAATATTTTGCAGATTCTCCCATCCCTATTTGAATGTTTCAAACGGTTTGTTGGTTAATGTACATGAGAGATCATGCAAAGAAGAATGGGAGAACAAAATCATGTTTAAATAATTACATATTTATTACTGAATTCTTAAATACCGTTTTTTTTTTCAAATATTTCTTTTTATTCCTAATTTTATGGAGCATTATCTTAAAAATGTAGTGTGACATATTCTTAAATTCAGTTTTACTTAGGATTTTTAATATTTACTTATTTTTACAGATTCTCCTTCAACATATATAGATATATATATATATAGTATATAATTAATTTAAATTTAATTACCCAATTTTCATATTTAATTGTGTTCACATAATTTGATATTCCAATTATGTTATTAATTAACATATCATTTAGTTTAAATATTTACTTTGAAAAAATTGATAACTTCTCTCCAAAAAAGAGTCCTAAACAATTATGTTTTATTTTTGCTATAAAGAATGAGTAGCTATGGAAAGTTATTTTAATTTTTGTTATTTAAATGTATTCATTCCCCGCAAAATAGAGTCCTATACTGCTCAAACTTTCCGCAAAACAAATTCCTAAGTGCTTAAATAATTTGGGTTTTTTTATTTTGCTATAAAAAATAGTGTGGAAAGTTAGTTTAAATATTTAATTAAAAAATTTGATCCTATTACATGTAATTATCAAATATCAATTTGTTTTTTTAAAAAAAACAAATAGGACTTTCAAATAGAATTTCTTCTCAACTATCACCATTAAGGTAAAACGTTAGAATAGCAAACAACATAAATACTAAATTAACTTCATGTTTTTCTAACATTTTCCTCATCCTAGACAATCATGTCGAAAATCAACAAAAACAATGTGAAATTGTCCAAATAAATTCAAAGTGAGTAAAAGATAACCAGTTTACTTAAAAAGAAATTCGTCAAACTGCTTCATGAAATTTATCCTAAAACACTCCTTACAATTTTTTCATCATTTTTCACCTTCGTATTCATAATTCAAAAAATAACTACAATTACATGCAATTATATATAAAAAAAAAATGAAGAAATCAAACTACATCACTATTTTCACTAACAAAATTTACCTTTGTATCAAACTGATATGAATGACACTGCTCAGTTACATCACCAAGAAATCACTTAAACTCAAGTCAGCAACCTCATCATAAAAGAGAATAGTTTTGTAAATAATAGATTTTTATGAAAAAGTGGATTGATAGAATTGTGGGCAGTAGTTTTTTTTTTGGAAGATGTCGTGGTTATTTTTATAGGGATAAGGTTAGTTACTTGTGTTTTGAAATTCAAATTTTAAATTAAAAATAGGAGATATTTTTTATTTTTTATTTTAAATAAAAAAATAAAAAGAATAGAAAAGAGTTATATTAATTGTGGTAACTTTCTAATTTTTTTAAAAAAATCGTTTAAAATATCTATTGGTTTTTTCAAATTTTAAAATTTAAAATTTAAATTTAATCTGTTTTTTAAAATAAAAAAATAAAAAGAATAGAAAAGAGTTATATTAATTATGGTAACTTTCTAATTTTTTTTTTAAAAAAACCGTTTAAAATACCTATTGATTTTTTCAAATTTTACAATTTAAATTTAATAACTAATGCAAATTAAAATTATTTTAAAATTTTAATTTTTAAAACTAAATAATGGAGAATTTTTGTGGTGCTGACATGTGTAACTTTTTCTTCTCCTACTATATATAGATAGATTATTTTTTCTATCCCATTATTTTTATTCTTTATCTAGAGTACATTTCTTGAATAGTCACTTAAATTAATAAAATTACGCAATCTAACATCATTTATTTTGAATTGTATCAATAAAATCACTCAATTTTAATCTCGTCTTCTACAAAATAATTCCAAATTAAGAAGCCACTGTCTACACCAAAAGAAAAAATCTGAGAACTTTTATTTGTTATTGATCAATAACCAGAGAGGAACTATGTTATCTTCGAGGAATAATGGGCTGTTTTTGTTCGACTTAACATAAACGTAGATAATTTCCTAGATTGAAAGGACATATTCATATTTTGCTGCTATACGTTTGTTTAGTTATAGTATGGTAATTTCTTCAAGGTAGCACAGGCATATAATAATGTGATTTTTACGTTATATAATTCTCTATCAAAATAATAATAAATGAAATGTATAAATACTTATTTTTGGAATTGTTATTTAATTTGTGTCCGAAGTTAAATTTTTTACAAATTTAACCACTTTGGGAACAACTTTAGACATATATATGTGCCACTAAAGTTGCAAAAATTTGTGTTAATGGGAGTTTGACAAACTTCAAATATCTTTTATCTACAACATGGTCTTGTGAACCAAAAATTGAACCTTTTCTTCCTTAAAAGTATGATATGATTTGTCGAGGCCAACTTTATTATTAAAGAACTCGTGGTCTTGACAAAGTTTTATAGATGTAAGCTTGCTAAATTTCACGTGTGAGAAAGATTCTTAAATATATCCATGAACATTGCTAGAAAAATAAAATATACTAATATATGAATTTAAAAACATAATTAATTTTTTAAATTCCATTAGACGAAAAAAAAAAAGATTTTTGGTCATTTATAAAACAATAGAATATATATGAGTCATTTTTATAACAAATCGATATTTCAACGGTAAATCACAAAATGGTGCTACCACAAATTAAAAAATTCATTTTGCAAGTGCTAAGAAAAAAAAATGACTCTGCTAATCTCCGCAAAATGTATTAAATTAACCGTTTTAAACCGCTGCTACCTTGACGATGCTACACTTCAAAAAAAAATTCCCTATTTTTTGTTTTGGTTTCTCATTCCAAATCTACTCGCACTTTTCTCTCTCTCATTCGCCAATCTCCAAAACCCGGCGAAGTGCTTCCAATCGGACCATGGAAGCTTGAATTTGGTATTTATCTGTTCATAATATACCTTTCATTTCGGGTTTACTTTTCTGTTTTTCTGCAATTGGCGTTTTCATCTTCACCATTTCTTAGTTTTGTGTAAGCTCCTATGTGTGTGCTTTGAATTGCATGTTGGTTTTTATTTTATTTCGCTGTTGCTTTGGATCTTCTCCGTCGAATTTGGATTTCTCTGTTTATTTGCGGTTTCTTGCTGAATTGGGGCTTCTCATTTATAGTAATGAAGTTTAAGTGATATTTTTGGAAAACGTTACTTTTGAAGCTTTTGAATTTGTGGAACTCGTTCAGTTATCTTCATGTTTGTTTGTGTAGGGTGAGTTTTTGTATGTCTGGAACTCTACAAAGTTTAGTTTTCGTTTGTTATTGGCCAGTATTTTTCGACTGGAACTTTCCACAGAGGAACAATGAGCACGAGCAAGAGCGACGATTCAAAAAGCTGCTGATGTTGAAAACCTCTCAATTTATCAGTTAGTATCATTGAATTCCATACCTGAAAAAAAGAAGTGAAATAAGGATATACTAAGAAAATTATTTAACGGAAGCTCTAAAACGAATGAGCTTTTTGTAAGTCATATACCTACTTTCCTTCTAAGCACCAGAATCACTGCAGCATATATCTCGAGTGTGTAATTTATTGTTTCCTTTTAAACTTCAAGGATATCAATACTTTTGAACCTGAATACATACATACATCGTAATAAATGTGAATCATAACTAGCTTTCCCCAAACTCTGTTATAGACTGGAGTTTAAGAAGGGATTTTAAATCAGTGGATTTAGATCATTGATATACTTATAATTGTAAGATGTAAATTTATTTATTTTATTTGTTTAAACAAAGAACAGTTGCAGTTGAACACAAGAGCAGTGAGGCTGTATTTATAATTCAGCAATGATAAGTGATATTTTTAGAGATGCTAGTAACATTGAAATCATTGTTCTGCGCTTTACTTCTTTAAGGACTATGTGCTTTACTGCAGAACCTCTGATCTTATGAAATGAGGGGTTTGACTTTCTCTTTCATCACAATTTTAGAGCTTTTGGAGATGATAGAACAATTTGTACCATTATTGTGATGATGACAATTAAGCTTGGTTTGGATTTGATTTGAAACCACATGAATGTTTCCACACCTCCTGTTACTGAGATTCTCATTTGATGAACCAAATTTTTCTTGCTGATAAAAGTTATTCTGAAGCTATTTAGGTTTGTGATTGTATAAAATCAGATTCAAACCAATGAGGAAACTATTAGTAGTATTTAATTTAGAAGTTGGGGGTATTTGATCATATATGCTTCACAAAATTTATACTCACATGGGGTGTATAAAGAAGAATTGCAATGGAAGTTCAAGAAGAAAGAAAAATTGAATTCATAGAGCAGGTAGGGGAAGCACTTGATGTGTGTGGTTCTGTTTCTTGTCTAGGTAGAGAGGATGGGTAACATTAGAAACTACATTTCCTTAATATTCACCTTGAATATCGGTTATCTATTGTTAAGTAGAACTCATGGACATATTGATATTATTGTTAAATTCTTTGGTTAATTGTGAAAAACAGAAGAGTACTTGTGCTTTCATTTGGGATTTTTTTACCATGTCGCTTGGTTTTAGTATCAAAACAAGGTATTCGTGTCTTTCAGCATGAAAAGTGAACAAGCACAGCTTCCACTACCAAGTATTCTTTTTCAACGAGAGGTAACATCTAACAAATAGTTGTTAAAAGAAATTTCAGCATCTTTAAAATTTGTTTCAATTTTTTCCCAACGGTTTATATGGTTAGGTTGAGTTTTTTATTCTCATTGAAAGGTTTATGACACACGAAATAGAAGTTTTGTTCAGAGAGGGGTGATTTTGGAGCTCGAGTTACTGATTTTGTTGCTGCAAAGGCGGTTGATGTCAATGCCGAGGAAACAAGTCCATGTCTGTCATTAATGCAGGGTCTTGTAGTTACGCTGCTCCAGGTTAGTGTATTAATTTTTTCACTTTCACTACAAAAAGAAGTGTTAATTTTTCAATTTTTTCACTATCTCAAATCAGCCATTGTTCTGACTGCCCACCCTTTATAGGATAACAGTCTACACTTACGGAATTATCAAAGTGAATTATGGGCAAGATGCATGCAAGGTTGGTGATGAAGGTGGATTCACTCCAAATGTCCAGGATAACATGGAAGAGCTAGTTACACTGGCAAGGTCACTTTCTTTTTGGCCTTGCAGTTTATTACACTATTTTATTTTCGAAAGATATGACTTTCTCATTGAAAAATTGGTGTAGATTAAAATTGATATGGATGTAGCAGCATCCGAGTTCTTGACTAAGAATGCCAATATGATCTTAATTTTAAGAAACAACCAAATGATGGAACACATGTATTTGATACTCAGAGCCTTTGTGAACTTTATAAGGAGTTCAATGATTTTGCTATTGTATCTAGTGAAGATCCATTAGACCAAGATGATAGGAGTTCATGGGCAGCACTACGATCTTCAGTTGATATTTAACATGTTGGTGACTAATCCAAGAGAATTGCGAAGCAATTCAGAAAAAGATATGCAATGCATTGTTTTTTTAGGTAAGGGCTTTTGCCTTTAAGCAACATACAAATTTTTGTAGCTAAGTTGTCAAGTTTCATCTTTGGCTTATTTCTGTTTTAAAATGCTGTGTTTCTCGAAGTTCAAAAACTTAATGCACGTGAATTAAAGAAGCAAAGTGAAGTAATATTAATTGTCTGGCTTTGAGTTGATCGATATTTATAAGCAAAGTAGCCGCAAATACATTGAGAGGAAGAGCCTTAAAATGGTGGTGCATCACTTTGGAATTTCCAAGTCTTTCCTGCTAGAAGGACTCCTTAGAGTATTTAACTAGTACGGGTGTGACTTCACTTCAGTGCTCACATGCACTTTGTTCCACGTATAGTTTAATAAATGTTGAATTTACTAGGAGTGGACAAATTAACATATTTCTCTATATTGTTGTTTGCTTTAGAGACTGAAGTTGTTCTGGAATTGCTAGATAGAACCTTGTTGTTCTGGAATTACTATGTAGAACCTTGAATTTTAAAATTTGATGTTAAGTTGAGGTTCAAGTGGAGTTTTTGAGGTGTGTGGAGAGAAAACACTATGACATGATCTCTGATCTATTTTATAGGACATGATCTCTAATATGAGTATTACATGTCCTGCAGAAGGTAATAGGAATCTTGTCTCATACTTGATGATGACGAGTCTTATATTGAAGAAGGCCATAGGATAAGTCTTAACTTGTTAGTATCTTTGTTTTATACCATGTTATCCTATTCTTGTTTGTTTATTTAAGGGTAACATAACATTTTCTTTAGGCTTGCACCAGGAACTTAAGTTGGTTAACATGCCTCATATTTTTTGTCCTTGTATTTTTTGATGCACGTCTTTCCAGAAGAAAATAGTGTGTATGCCAAGCTATTGAAGTCATTTTGTCTGAAAGCTAGTAACTCAGATGTTTGTATGTGTTATTAATCTTCCCTCATAGACAAAATAGGGATGGTGCATTTCCCGATCTTCCAAGTTGGGGTGTTGCATATACTCATCTATAAATTCACCAGTCTGATTTTCTTATAGAAAGTTCACTTAGAGAAGGGTAGCCTAGTTTCTGTGCAGTTATATTTTTTTTGTAAGTGCAGACAAACGCAAAATGAGTACAAATTGAAAAATCTTGTTTAAGTACTCAACCATTGAAGTGACAACTTTAACAGAAGGATTAGCAAGAATGGAGTGAATCTACAAGACTTGTAGAATGTGTTATGTTTCTGAACTTTTATAGAAACTATCTTTTTTGTCAAAACCCTAGATATTTGAGTACTTCTAATATAGTATCTTGGAAACCAACTAAACAATATAACAGTACAGTAGTACATTACAGTTTTTCAGCTAGGGGGCTACATGCATGAGTATATTCAGTTAGCTTCAGTGAAGTGTGTGCTATTGCAAAGCACCTTTAGTGCAGTTGACTGCAAACTTCTCTAGCAAATTACGTAATGCAAAAGCTCAGACCTAATTTGAAGTTGTTAAGCAATGTGTACTACAAATTGACGTTGAAGACGAGAATACTCCTTGAACTGCAATATGCAGAAACTGAAACGTAAATTTTGTTTTAGTTTCCTTTTCGGTGAATTCAGTAGGAATTGAAACAGAATCGGAAAATGTCACTGAATATGATTACGACTCAGAGACTCGAGTGCAACCTCATTCTCACGAGCCCCAATGACCAACGGGCAGTTAGCAGCTGTGGAGTCTTCATTTCACAAGCACATTAAACTCTGAAGTATTCCCAACAGATTAATAGATGCTTGGGAAGGAGCTGAAGTGTTGCTCCTAAAGCCAGATTAACAAGGAAGGCTGTTATTATGTTCTTTTGGTTTAAAGAAAGTCTACTGTAAATTTGATGACACTTCATGATTTAATTAAATCTTTGTATTTTTTAATTATGAAATATCTTATTGATTTAATTATGATTATAAATGTATTGGTTTAATTACTTGATTAACCTGAAGATTAGCTGTAGCTTTACTATATAAACTACAACCTCTGCCAAAATTGAATACTAAAATGAAGCACTAAAATTTTATAAAAATAATTGGCGTAGTATCAACCCTAACGAAACAAAATAGAATTATTTGTTGAAAATTCGAAAGTTAAAATCGTGCTATTCAACTACTGCAAAGGGAGCGGGGGCCATTTTAAAACTGCAACAAACGGCATACTAGTCTCTGAAATCGTTGTAATAATTGGGGGTTTACCTAATTTGTAAATTTAACACAATGGTGGTTTGCGATTGTTTTCGAACTTTTTCAATAACACACATTTATTTTAAGTTTTTCAACAATCGTGAGCTGAGTAGTGAATAGTCTTTCCGAAGTTAATTAATATCGGCTATAAATAAATTAAAGAAAAATGGGTACATATTAAATTTCGTGCCAAATAGGGGGCACGCGTTAAGTTGTAAATAATACTCCCTCTGTCCCTAATTACTTGTCCATTTTTTCTCTTTTAGTTGTTCCTAATTACTTGTCCATTTTGCCAAATTAAGAAAGGACAATTTTTTTTACCTTTATACTCTCAATTAATTACTTTGAAAATGATAGAACTTCTTGAAAATCTTAATTTTTTAATTCATCCACTTCATAATTAATAGGGGTAAAATGGTAAACTCACTATGTCAATTATTGTTTTCTTAATAGGTGTGTCAATACAAAAGTGGACAAGTGATTAGGGACAGAGGGAGTAACAATTAGAAAATATGTTTTTGATATATTGACTAGCGGTTATAATTATTTTTGATCCAGTGATCAAATATGTTAAAAGTCCTATGATATGCTACGGAGTAATATATAATGTTTCCTTATTTTTTTCATATATATTTGATCAGACAAATTTTTGGAGAACATTTTCTCTCAGAATATAAGTTGCTTAAAAATAAGGAAAATGCTTTTCTTAAGTGTCTGTGTAGAAAGCCACTGGTAGTTGAAATTGATATAATTACTAGGGTAGTAATTATCAGTCTAGTAATTATACAACCTAATTTATTTGTCATAGTGTAATTACAAATGTATTGTTTAATTGCACAAGTGTAGTCATAAGATTATATTAAGTTTTTAAAATGAAAAATGATCATCTAAAACTAAAAATCTATATTAAACAAATAAAAGTTTTTATGACCAAGGCATCCAAAAGATGCTTTAGTAATTGAATCAACATGGGAGGGCGATAAACTTCAACCCTCCCCATATAACTTAACTCATTTACATGTTGATTCAACTACTAAACATCTTCTCTAGTAGAAAGCATCCAAAAAATATTACTTTTATTATATAACTAGTTATTAGTATGCATACGGTTTATATCTTTGTATGAAAAGTGAGTATTTATTATATAGCTTGGCAATAATTGTTATAAGTTAATGTAAGGTTAACCATTTGATGCAATACAATACATTTGTTCTTGTTCTCAAAAATCTCATTACTATATAATAAGTTTCAAATAATTTACTTCAAAGTTTTAAAATATAAGACAAAGTTCTATTTTCATTTAATCAAAAGCTTATAAATTTGAAAATAAAATTTATTATTTCCTAATGTCATGATTGTGTAAGGAATTAATTAATTTTTAAATTTTAATTGTAACTTTGTAATACACATAGTAATAATTTTTTAGTGGATATAAGAATATTTTTGTGAAGAATTAAATTAATTAGAACTGAAGATGGTGAAATAAAAATTTGATATTATAGAAAAGAGATTTAATACATTCTTAAGTCACTTTAAAGGAAACGAAAATTATATTTTTTTTGTATTAAAAAAACTTTAAAATGATATTTTATTGTATATAATATAGAGTCTACAAATTATCACAAACTAGAGTACTTTACCTTTTTTCATTATTCCAAGCCTCTGTAGAAAACTTGTTATCATCTTTCTAATTCATGACATATCATTGTACCCTTTTGCAGTATTGCAGTGACAAATTAAACAAATGAGCGGCAAATTGGGGACAAATATAAGTTTTCCCCATTTTTAACTTAATCATAACTTTCTGTAAATGATATAAATTTGTTGCCCTACCTGAGGAATTGTCCAGAAATTGAAGAAAAAATTCGTAATAATTTAGAAGAAAAAGCAGAAAAGAAAGACTGACCTGGGAGAACCACATCCAAAAGCTAACTATTGATTGAGGTATATAAGAGCCTGTTTGGATTCAGAATAGTTTTAAAGTGTTTATGTAAATTTAAAAAGAATTTATAGGCTTCAATCTGCTTATTGAGCTACGGAAGTTTTCTCAACTCACAATGGAGCATCTGGTTTTTATATTTACATTATATATATACAAATTCTATGGAACAATATCACCGTATACTTGGGAGTCAATTAACAACAAACACATCATAAACAGAAATACTACTTCTACTTTTTATGGCTAAACAGATCTTATATCAGCTTCACAAATGACATACTAAAATCTCATACCCCTTCCAACAGGACTCAATTATTTTTAATAGCATTAATTTTCAAATTAAAAATGTCTCTCCCAATCCAAATTACCTTTTACATATAAAGGGATCTTAGGAAGATGGTGTGTACGCAACTTTATCCTTACCTAGTAAAGGTAGAAAAGTTGTTTCCCACTCAAACGCCAACATTATAAATAAAAATTTCATCCATCTATCATCGATACAAATTCCTGTTATATAATTAATTTTCATTTGAGAAGGGTACATACAAATTGTACCAACAATGTAGAACATACACTTCCCATACCATTTTATGATACATGTTTGGTTGAATACAAAATTTAAGAAAGACAGAAAAATATTTGAAATTTGTGATGTAAAACAAGTCATAAACAGACCTTTGCATCACTCATTGCTTCCTTTTCATACTCCAGGCGAATTCCCCAGCATAGTTCTTCCTCCCTGTACACTTCAGATACCTCCAACATGTAATAATCATTTGGGTTCTTCCCTTCTTTATTGTCAGAAGCATGCCACAATGTTTCAAATGGTATGTAGGCACAACAAATGAAAGGATACTCGAACCTCGAATATTCAGGGATGTAGTTATACTCCAAGGAATATTTTCTTTCAGGGTCAGACTTGCAGACCAATGTAGCCTCTAATCTTGTGTCCAGTTTAGTAGGACCGTAACTTATCCAAAAACCCATGAATTTATCAGTATACCAAGATGGGTTCAGCTCAATTGAGATCTCATTTTGATTTTTAAACCGATCATAATCGAACAACTCTGGAATTCTGACTCCGGGAAAAGAAATGATAAAACAAGCCCTTTGGTGGAAGTCACACTGCATGCAATAGAAATTATTATTACTACTAGAAATCAATTCGACGAGAATATATATTCAACATTATATATGTGTGGGATAGATAAAAACCTGGATGCATGTCCTGAGAAAATGCTGTAGGAACACATTAACTTGTTCACTAGAGACAGTTCCATAGTCGGATATTGCGAGCCTACACAGCTTAAGACAACAAATTATGAGATTTTTGCTGCTCTTCAAGGCTAGATGATAATCAGCAAATAGCTCCCTTAAATTTGGGGGTAGCTCTCCTGGCAGTTCATTAAGATTCTGACAGAATTGTACGTTCAGATGCTGAAGGTGTAAGAGTCCTTTGAAGCTTTTTGGTAAACAAGAAATATTGCTTCCACTTGCATTCAAATTTTCCAAAGAGTGCAAAGATCCTAAATCCTCAGGAAGTCCACTCAATATGTTGTGATTATTAAGATCAAGTGATGTCAAGGAGGATAAACCTGATACTTGATTCAAGACAAAACTTGAGGAATGTGGAAATTGTTGTTCATGTGAGAATCGTAACTTCCACAGTTTGCCAAGCTTAGTGATGGAGGGAGGTGGTTGGGAGATTGCAGTTTCGCTCGCATCAAGTATATGCAAATCTTGCAAATCACCAATGTTTTCTGGAAGCATCTCTAGCTTTTTGCACCCGTCGAGGTAAAGACATTGAAGTTTCATCAAATTGCAGAGGCTGTCTGGTAGACTTAGAAGGTCTTCACAACCTGACAGATAGAGATATTCGAGGCCTCTTAGATGCCCAATGGATGAAGGCACTTCTCTTATCCCAGTAGAATTCAGAGTCAGCTGTGTCAAGTAATGCATATCTCCGTCGATTTCTGGAAATGTATCTAATTTTGGGGAATTAGATATCTTGAGCTTTTGAAGGGATTTCATCTGAATCGAGCTTGGAAGCTTCTTTAAGTTCTCACATCCATCTATCTCTAACAAACAGAGCTTCTTTTGAACTCCAAGAGATATGGGGAGATTTACCAATCCAGAACATCGGTATATACCAAGACATCCCAATTGCTGTGATTCAAAGAGGCTGTTTGGCAGTGTTGCAACTTTATTGCAACCTGAAATACTGAGATTTCTAAGATTTTGACTGGTGTCCGGAATACTTTCAAGAACTTCACACTCAGTCAATTGCAAATTTCTAAGGCTGCTGAAAGATGGAGGTAAGCTTCTTATCCACGGGGAGTTTACATAGAGTATTGATAAGCGCGGCATATCTCCACAGATTTCTGGAAATTCTTCTAAGCTTGTGCATTCAATGAGATTGAGAGTCTCAAGAGATTCCACGCAGACAAATTTTGGAAGCTTCTTAAGTTTGCGACAACCTTCCAAACTCAAATAAGTAAGCAGTCTGCAATGTCCAAAAGAGGGATGGACCTCTTCCAAATTCACACACCCGTGTAAATTTAGTGTCTCCAAGTTTGGCACATCACCAAAATTAGGGGTTTTTCTTAACTCACAGCTGTTCATGAGATCCAAATGCTTCAAGTTGCTCAATTTCTGTTTCCAAAAAAAAAAAAACAGTGAGCCTAAGTCGTACTCCTAATAGAAATATTTTGTAGGAAAAAAAACAAAGAGAAGATAAGGTTGTTATGATCATTAAAGGCGGTAGCCAATCCGGAAAAGAACTTTTAAGATACATAATTGTCTTAAAATCCAAATATATATTTCTTTTCTTTTAATTTCATAATGAAAATAAAACCTCTTTAATATCGTAACTTTTTATAAATTTTATTTTTTAAAACATTGGAAAATTAAAAATATTTATGGGCCTATGCCGTGAAGGGAGTCCCCCGGACTTGAAAGTTCTTTATGATTTTTCAATGTTCATAACCATGATATCCGGGTCAAGGTTCATTTAACATAAGTACAAATATTTAGTAAAGATGAATTACCAAAACAAGTATATAGCGTATAAGTTCTTTTGCATGCTTCACAGTAGATCTGTTTATTATATTTTCTTCAGCAAACAAAATTTCTTGATCCTTCTTTGATTCACAATTTATTTAACTCAAACAGGACATGCAACAATTTTTAAGGTTGGGACCGGATATAACTTGTACAAAAAAGCTATTTTTGCACCGGTATTTAAAAGTTGTTTCTTATTTTGACAACATTTCAGAAGTAGCTTTTTAACGTGGTGAAAGTTTCGGACTAAAAGCCCTTAGTTGAGCGGCAAAGATGGTAAAGCGAGAGACAATTGTGACATGAAAGTCATGAAAAATTGATAGAATTTCACACTATATTCTCCCTGACTATCTAGTTGGATAACTTCTTTATAAGATTGTCATGGTTTCTAGTTATTACTCATGGCAACTCATTTGAACATATTTCATTTACTCTATTGGATTGTCATGATTATGAGCTCACTCATGGTACCTCATATAAACTTATTCCATTTATTCTAGGATTATCATGATTTTCAGTTCACTTGTGATACCCCATTTAAACGTATTCCATTTACTCTAACGAATTGTCATGATTTTTAGTTTTCACTATAGTACCGCATACAAAATTGTTCCATAACTCTACTAGATTATCATGATTTCTAGTTTTCACTCATGGTACCTCATAAAAAACATATCAAAGTATACTTATAAAACTGCAAATTATCCACAATACATTGAAAAATATATCAAAAGCTGTAACAACATGCATCAACTATTGTTTCTACGAAACACAACAACATAAATGCCCAATATTTGTAGCTAGTACCAATATGTACTAAGCAAATTGAGCAAAGACACATAACTTTGTATCACATTATCATGAAAAGCATAGGGACTGCCAGATTGGGCTTATCAACGGGAAAATGTCAATTGTCTTGCATAATAAAAAAAGGGAGCCTATTTTTACAACAAAATAAAACACTGGGACAGTATTTAAAGATGAGCCACAAGGAGGGACATTGGATTTCCATTCCACCTAAATAATTTGAAGATTTAATCGGGAAAAGAAAGATAAAAGTATGAGCTGCTGGAGAGATGATGCGTTTGATTTAAGTCTCTGTACATTGGATTTGCAAGTTTTAAGTTTTCACTTTTCAAGTGAGGGCATAATAAATTAAAAACATTTATGTTAATTGTGTATATCAAAGCAATTATTTTGTGTAGCCTTTCAATCTTGAAGTGATTAATTCATGAGCATTAAACCTATCAAACAAAAAAAAACTGCAATTTTGTTGTATTAGAGAAAGAGATAGAGAGTATACCTTTGATATTGGCCAAAGTTCAACAAGCCAACTTCTATGTAAACAAAGCACCACGAGCTGTGAAGGTTCAAAGCTCTCTGGCAATGAAATTGAAGGATACCCCGGCCAATCAATAAGCCGCAAGCTGGAGGGAAAATAAGTGATAGCGCAGTTCGAGCTAAAAGTTCCATCACCAACTATGAGTATTTTTAAGCTTTGCATCCTCTTGAAAATATTGCTATTATTGAGAAAATCATCTTCAAAATAGTAATCTTTTGGGATACATAGGCTTTCCACCTTTTCTGTTATCTGTAAAGAATGAAACATATATTTAATTGCTAACAAATAAAAATGAAAAAAAAAAAAAACAGAACTAAGAGCTTATGAAATTATTAATAACACTAAATATTGCTTACCAACTTTCCTTTAAAAAGGTCACAAATCTCCTCGGGAAGCCATATTCTGCTGTTATCGTACTCTTCCCGTATGACATTTTCACCCATTTCTCTTATCATATTATGCATCACGATACTGTTACTTATGTTGATGGATAACAGAGATTTTTCAATAAGGTAATCTATTAGAAAATCCTGACCCACGTCTCTGAGCACTAGTTCCGCACAAAGATGAAAATCATATCTAGTCAAGCATGCAATATCCAGAAATACAATATCTAGAAATAACTCCTTCTCATCTTTGTCCAGACCATCAAAACTAAGCCTAAGCTTTCCTAGAATATCCTTGTGAGGGATTCTCTTCAGCCGATCAATTATGTGTCTCCAGTGCTTTTTGTCTCGTCCGTAAAATGAAGAACCCAAAACTTTAAGAGCTAAAGGGAGTCCACCAGCATGGTTCACCACTTGTCTTGAAAGTTCCATACAATCTTCTTTTGGTGATTTTTCTCTAAAAGCATGCCTACTGAACAATTCAAGTGCTTCATCCTCCGATAATAGTTGGACTTCATACACGTTATCCCCAACGTGACTGATTAACAAGTGCTTGTCTCTTGCCGTTAAAATAATTTTGCTACCCCTACCAAACCACTCTGTCCCTCCAACTAAAAATTTCCACTGTTCTTGATGGTTTACATCATCGAGGATGAACAGAACTTTCTTCCAGCGAAGCATATTCTTTAAAATATTCATCCCTTCATGCTCACTAGTTAGAGTCAATTTTTCACCCAAGAGCTTGCAAATGACGACTTCTTGTAGCCATGTTAGTCCATTTTTCTGATGAAGTTTTCCAACATCACCAAGAAAACAATCAGCTTCAAATTGATGGCGGTATCTTTGATGTAGACTATTTGCAATTTCTGTCTTGCCGATGCCGCCCATACCCCAAATTCCGATAGAGCGAACATCATTTGATTCCATATCTAATAATGAGGTTACTTTCTCAACCTGAGATTTTATACCCACTAAACTTTCCGGGAAAGGTGAAATAATTTGAAGTGATTTGGGAAATATGTCATCAACTAACTTCTTGATGCACTCAGCCTCATCCCTACATTACAGTNCCCCCCCCCCCCCCCCCCCCCCCCCGGTGTCATATGGTAGCTTAAATCAACTATTATGAATTATAACATTTTAAAATCTAATTACATCATCAAACAACCATATAGCTAAAAGTTTGGTCCTTTTTTGGGTAAAAGTATAGATGATGATTGTGTGGAATTATAGCTAGAAGTTTGGTCCTTTTTCCTCTTGATAAAGAGAAACCCGAAGAAAAGAAGAAGAACGCTTACTTGAAATTTTGTAAATGATACCCCGATATTTTCCCAGCCTCTGCAAATGCACCCATCCATCTCTGAACCTTCTCCTTATCATCTTTGCATTTTTCCTCATGTTGTAAAAATGAATCAGCAAAAGGGGGATGTTGATGGCGCACATCTGATGGACTCACATCATAGAAGACTGGAATCACAATGTGCTCCAATTCCTTTTTACACTTTATGATGTGTGCAAGCTCCTCTAAACACCATTTTGATGATGCATAGCTTTTGGAAAATATCACTATAGCAAATTTAGACTCTTGTATGGCTTTCAAAAGTTCATCAGAAATTGATTTTCCCGTTTCTAGTCGCTCATCATCTTTAAAAGTGCGGATTCCTCTTTGTTCCAAAGCATTATAGAGATGACTCACAAAGTTTCTACGTGTATCTTCACCTCTAAAACTCAAAAAGACATCGTACTTGCAAATTTTGGAAGAAGAGGCATGAGACATTGTTGAAGAATATTGCTAAAGACTAACAGGCAACTTCTCAGCTTTAGGTATATGATGAGAAAATATATCAGTTTTGCTGCTTAATAAAGATAAATATTTCTCAGCTATGTAAATGCATAATTTGGTCAAAAAGAGTGAAACATGGGAGTTGACCAACCTGGTCAAAAAGAAAGAAAAGACAAAGACAAATTTCCAGTTTAATATTAAAGAACAAGACTTCACCATTTTCACTATTCCTAGTCTTTATGAGGAACTTCTTATCATCTTCCTATTTCAACTCATAAAATGTTTAACTTTTTCATTATTGTGAGAAATTAGAGAGTATAAAAACAGACAAGAAGACTTGCACCAAAAAAAGGCAAAAGAAAAAACTAAAGTCATTACATTTTTACTCTAAAGACTTGACCTTTTTCATTATTCCAAACCTCTGTAGGAAACTTGTTATGATCTTCCTAATTCATGACATATAATTGTACCCTTTTTCAGTATTGCTCTGACAAATTAAACAAATGAGCAGTAAATTGATACCTTTCTGTAAATTGATATAAAATCGTTGCCCTACCTGAGAAATTGAACAAAAAAAATCGTAACAATTTAGAAAAAAACACACAAAAAGCAGAAAAGAAAGACTAACCTCATCAAAGATATAAGCAGAAAAAGAAGAGAACCACACTCTTAACTATTGAGCTGATTGTTAAGTGCTGAAGGCAAAATAATTTTTTAAGCCCCCAAAAGAGAAAATGGGTCTGATATTGTTTTTAAAAATTAATGTACATAGTTTTCGAAAAATAGTGACGTAGTTTAAATATGGAGGTAATTCACTATTCTCTTCGTTTCAAATACTCGTCATATTTCGATTCTTTAAAGTTTATTTGACTAATATTTGAAATTAAATTAAATTTAAATAAATTAATATTTAAATTTAAAACATAAAAATTCAAAACCTATATAAAAGTACTATTTAAATGAAAAAAATACACTTCTAAAAGGTTAGTCAAAATGCATTTTAAATAATTTTAAAATTATTTATTATTCTGATTTTTTTAGGTAATTTTCATATACGTAAATTTATTATTATTATTATTATTATTATTATAGATTTTATGTCAAAATTTATTTAAAATTAACTCTCCAAATTCAAGAGGTGCCATATAAATTAGAACCAAAGCGATATTATTTGTAAAAATATGAAAGGATNTTAGTCAAAATGCATTTTAAATAATTTTAAAATTATTTATTATTCTGATTTTTTTAGGTAGTTTTCATATACGTAAATTTATTATTATTATTATTATTATTATTATTATTATTATTATGTCAAAATTTATTTAAAATTAACTCTTTGAATTCAAGAGGTGCCACATAAATTAGAACCAAAGCGATATTATTTGTAAAAATATGAAAGGATTAAGGACCTAAAGCAGCACTTAATGAAAAGACAAACATCATAAAAAATTAGATAATTACACTAAGCACACATGTTAATATCCAAATCTTTACTCACTCCTTCTATTTATTTTTACTTATCTAGTATTGACTTGTCACACTTCTTAATTCTTAAGAAATAATAAATAGAATCATAATTTTACTTAATAAATTAAATATTTTGAAAAATATATTGAGAAATGACAATAATTAATAAATGATAATTAAATTATGAACTAAAAGTGATAAATTTAGATAAATAAAAATAAATATATATATTTTTAATGTAGTGAACAAGTAAAAATTGACGGAAGAAATAAATGAAATGTAAATCTAAAATGGAAGGAATTAGAGAAGTATTGGACAGCTATCAAATGTCTAGATATTAAATAAAAAAAAAAAAGGAGAAGCCTAAACATGAAAACTCAAAACTACCCTTGATTTTGAACTTATTGATAATAAAATATACATGTTGATACCAACAACTTAACCCACACTTCAATACAAGTAGAAATATAAGGTTTTATTTTATTTTTTTTAGATTTTAGTTTGAATTATTCAAATGAGTGAAAAAAATAGGTTAAGTTTTTATCTCTAGTTAATTAGTACATATACCTACCCCATAGGCTATATATATATATATATATAGCCTACCCCATAGTTAATTATCATTAGTTTGTTCTTTTCTTCTTTTTATCACGGTTTTATTTATTATTTTAAACTCAATTTTTCTAAATTATTTAATTTTACTTGTCTATGAAAATAAATATTGAATGAAGTAATCTTTAGAAGAATAACTTTATAGCTTTGCATCTATAAAGGGGATAAAGGAGTGAATTTTGAAGAAAAAAATACATGAATTCTGTTTGTTGTTATCTTATAGTTTAAGAGTTTTTCACTTTAGGGATATTTGTTATTGTCTCATTTCACTACATGTTTATTTAAATCGAAGGATACTAATATTTAAGTACATGTTTTTCCTTCTCTTTTTTTTTTTTTTTGCCAAGAAATTATTTCCTATTAATTTGGATTTGGATTTGTGGGGCATTATTGCCAAGAACTTTCAGCCACAAATGCATGTGTTTGAAAATGTTGTGATACGAAAGTGACCAGCCTCAGTGATTTGCATTATAATCGGTCGAAATCGCTTTTAATACAGTGACTTTTTATAACAAGAGTGTTTGTGATGATTCACTATCTATTTTTAATTCAAATTCAGTAGCAATATTATGGTATTTTTCATAATAGTTGCATATTATTCCAGATGAATGGAATGTTCTACATCTGGAATGAATTATTGAGTTCTTTATAAGATTTTGGCAATCCTCCTTTCTTTGAATTAATTTTTGACACTGAATTAGGCTGAAACTTAATTTAACAGTTCATGTGTGGTTGATGAAGATGCTGATTGTGTTGCCTGCCTGATTCTTGTGGTGCATAAAGTGATAATTCATGATTATTAATTTTGATGGATTTTAAGTGTTTTTAAGTCAAAATAGCTTTTTAAGCACTTTTGAAGTATTTTGATAAATTTTAAAAGTACTTCTAAGCACTTAATTTTAAGCTAAATAATAAAAATAAGCCAAAAGTTATAAGTTAGAACTTATAAATCAAAAGTTAAAGTCAATCCAAACGAGCTCTAAGCCAAGCTCTTACTTTATGTCTCCAAGGTTCTAAATCTATATATATATTATATATATATATAAATTACTTTTGTATATTTACTGTAATTTTTTACTAATTTAACCCTGCTCAGTTGTCCTACTCATTTTTCAATTTTATTTTCTAGTTCTCAATTTTCACAATGTCTTCATATACTTTTTTTTAAAAAAAAAAATAATAAATAAAAAAAATTAAGACACTTGGTATTATTATGGCTTCATAATCTAACAAAATCCCTTCTAATACTCTGGTTAACATGTACAATTAAACCATCCTCCCAATTCCAACTACCAATACAATATTCCCCACATTTGTCTATTTCCCAAATTCACCCGGTTCAGTTCTGTTATTTCTTTTTTTTTTCCCTTTTCCTCACTGAACCGGTCCATGTTACTAGGCTCAACAAATGTAACTGGATTTTTTTGGCTTCCATTAACAAACTTTTTAGAGCTTTTTCCCATGAGATCTATTCATAAAGTTGTGTAAATAACGGAATTTTAAATTGTAATAATAATACGAAGAAAAAATGGCTGGAGGAGATGCAAGTTCAAGGGAATTAGATCAAACACCTACATGGGCTGTGGCTTTGGTTTGTGCTGTTATTGTTCTTATTTCCATTTTATTGGAAAAGGTTCTTCATAAAGTTGGACAGGTAATTTTTAATTAGGTAACAAGTTTTTTTTTTTTTAAATGTTGTGGGCCTAGGAGATGTTGTTGCAAGGAGGGCGCGAATTTGAATTAATCAAGCCAATAATTTTGAATTGGATTATTGAAGATTTGGACACATAAAATGACGTGTTCAAATTACACCATGACCTCTAGCCAGGGGCAGAGAGCTAGAAGGGTGAAAGGGGTTCATTTGAATTCGTTTCGTGGGAAAATGATAAGTAGAAAAATAAAATAATTATGTATATACAGTAGATGATGGTGAAAATTAATTGGTTACGTTCTTGTGGATACAGACATTTGAGAGGAGACGAAAAAGTGCATTGGTGGAAGCATTGGAGAAGATTAAGGCTGGTAAATTAAGGGCTTTTGTAATAATTATTGAATTTGGGGGTTTAGTTAATTAGTGAATTCCTTCCTTGACAATGGATTATTTTTTGTTTGTAGAGCTTATGGTTCTTGGTTTTATATCGTTGCTTCTGACGTTCGGACAAAATTACATATCGCGAATATGCATACCTGAAAGGGTTGCAGACACAATGTTGCCATGCCCTGCCCAACAACATGCACGTTTGGGATATGGAGGAGGACATCATGCACCTGGACAAGGTCATCATCAACCACCTGGTACCGGAGAAGCTCATCGAAGGCTTCTATCAGACCATAGGATATTAGCAGCTGATAGTCCTGCAGAAACCTGCAGGCCGGTGAGTACCTTTTTGAGGATTCATATAACCGACCCCAGCTTGACTTGGGATTGAAGCGTAGCTGTAGTCTATAAACATTAGTATTTACTTTAACATGTTGTAAAACACTAGGTGATTCTTCCCATCTGTCTTAGCTTTGGTGGACAGAATTACTTGGTACATGTTGTTGGTGGGAAGTGGCAGGTATACCGTGGAATTAGTCGAGGTGAGCACAAGCTGGCCCGGATACCACAATCATCAAAAAAAAAAAGTTTGTTACCTATAGCTATCTTTTAGGTGACCTGATTGTGTATTATGTATCACATGCCTTACTTAGTTGGCGTTTGAACCCCGTTTTCTGCTTCTATAAAGCTTGAGTTATTGGTCACAATATTTATTTTGATTTAGTTCAAGAAGGTTCTAGACTTATATTTTGAACTCGTTATTCGTTTTGTTTAGATTTCTTGAATAAATGTTACTCGAAAATTTACAGGCTAACAGTAACCACATTGACAGGGACAAGTTCCACTTATATCCACCCATGGTTTGCATCAGCTGCACATTTTCATATTCTTTTTAGCCGTCTTCCACGTTATTTACAGTGCCATAACAATGCTGCTTGGAAGATTAAAGGTGAGATTTTTTCGGCATTTTGAGTGTGACAAGCACAAAAGTTTAACCAATTTTAGATCAAGATTGATCTCCTAACCGTGGACACCCTTGAAATATTAATTCCAGTACTTATGCGCTTGTACTAAATACTTGAGCATTACTTTAGAGGCAAGAAATGATCATTCAATTTCAAATATGCAGATTCGTGAGTGGAAGGAATGGGAAAGGCAAGTTGAGCATGAGTATGAAGCATCCAATGGTATGGTGTGAAATCTTCATGATTTAATTCATTTTGCTTTGTCTTTTGCCTAATTTTACGCAGGCACGAGATAGTTAATGAGGTAATTTATTGTCAGGAAAGCCTAATCTTGAAATACTATAGAAGCATGTTTGGACTTTGGTGTGACTTTTAGCCTTTTAGGATATCTATGTGATTTAAGTGTGTGAATTTCGTGTTTTGAATGCTATCAGTGAGTTGAGAAGAATTTGTTGGCACCTATGAACCTATAAATACTCCTTTGAACTTGTCATTTGGCAATCAAGTTGCAAAGAGTGCTGAAAATATAGAGAGATGGACCACTTGGTTTCTAATTTTCGTGGTGTCAAAAGAACATTAGTGTCTTTGCATGAAAGTAATACTTGGCTGTGTGGGCAATAGTGGAACAGGGATTACAGAAATCCGATATGAGAAGGATATTTTGGCAAAGAAAAGGAAAAAGAAACAACGAGCCTCACTCTCATCCATCAAGATTTGGATGATACTATGTTTGAGAAGGTGGCCACTGCAACCACCTCAAACGAAGCTTGGGAGGTTTTGCAAAATTCTCTCTAATGAGTAGACAAGGTCAAGAAGGGAAGGTTTCAATTCTCAAGGGGTAGGTATTTTGGAGCTTTGAAAATGAGAGAACTCAAATGAAATTTGGATTACTGTTCAAGGGTGAAGGCCTTGTGAATAAATTGAAGAGATATGGTTCAGATAAAGTAGAAGTCGTTCATGAAGATCCTTCGTTCCTTGAGAAGAGCAACTTCGAAGGATGAATGAGGTGAAAAGATCCACAGAAGATGTGGATGAGGAAGAGGAAGATGTAAGTGTAACAATCCAACAATGAAGAGAGAAACCAATAATCATCAAAAAGTCATGGTCATAACTGGAAGAGGAAGCAGTCATAGTTACTAGTGTAAAAATATGACACCTGAGCGTAACTTGAGCCAAAAGTTAGATCATAGAGGGAGAATTTATCAAGTCCATTTAATCAGACCATCAGTTCATTCCCCAATCAATGTGTACTCTAACCCACTCTAACACTCCATCATTCCCAGGCTCAACTGGAGTGTGGACCAAGAGTCCAAACGAGGATGGACTTGGCTCTCATACCAAGTAAAGATACGTTATCTGGGCTTAACTCAACCCCCAAAACTAGATCACGAGGGGAGGGTTGCCAAAGTCCATATACGCGGACCATCAGTTCATTCCCCAACCAATGTGGGATTCCAACCCACTCTAACAACTAGCAAGAAGCAAATAAAAATAGGTGACAAATATCAATATGAATGCTATAATTTTCATAAATTTGTTTATTACTCATGAGAGTGTCATAGTAATATTGAAGAGAGACAATCTTGTTCATCACAAGAAAGGAGGAGACAATTTTGTTGCTAGCACCCAAGGAGGACAATAAGGATACTTTTAGTCTATGGTATTTTGATAGTAGCATCAAGCAAGAACTTGAAAATTCAACTTTAGAAGTTGTCAAGTTGAAGGCTGCATAGAAATATGGAGATAAATCTGATGTATGATTTTCTTGATAAAGTTGAAGATTTTCGAAAAATTGAGATCAAGGACTTGTAGTTGAAAAGAAACTTCAAGATTAAGGGGAGAGTTGAGAAAAATTATTCTTGAAATTTCGTAATTATTAGGTGCATGTTTGGTTCTATCCATGTGACTCTTCGGCTCTTGTCTTACGATATGGTGAAGTTCATATAGTTATCCTCTACTATTGTTAAATTTTGTGAAGACTAACCACTCAGGCAAAAGTGATCTAAGAATTAGTTTTCATGTTTATACAATATCTTTTACGTTTCACATTTAACCAAGAGGGATTTAATCTATATTTCTTATATGACATTTCTATGCAGATGCCTCAAGATTCAGGCTTACCAAGGAGACATCTTTTGTTAGGGATAATACGAGTTTTGGAACCACCCCAATCATTTTCTACAGTGTAAGAAAAAATTAAAGCATCTGCCTTATGCTTTTATTTGCATATTTTTCAATATTTTGGGATGAATGGGGTCTTTGATAGGTTTGCCTGTGATATTAAGAGCCTGTTGTTTTTCAATTTAAAGCTTCAATGAGTTTCGTTCTATAACGAACTTGATATGATTTTCACATTCTTCTAGGCATCCTCGCCATAAGCATGGAAATCACATTTGTGTGTTCTAGTTAAAAGAATACCATCTCCTAAGGAAAATTTGACCTTAACTTTTGTGAGTTAGAGACTAGAGAGGTTGTTTCCGATAGACCCCAGAAATTAGGGGGGAATTAGTTGGTGATACAGTAATATAACATGGAATGTAACAAGTGAAATGTTGTATTACAACCATTGTTTGTTTCTTCTTTTCTAACTAGTTCCCCAAAATTTCCAGGTGTGCTTTTTTAGGCAATTTTTCAGGTCAGTTAGGAAAGCTGACTACTTGACCATGCGCCACGGTTTCATCACGGTGAGGTTCACAAATTGACGGTTTCAAATCAAATTATGTCTTTTATAAGACAGAAAAATATATCTAGTTTTATTGTTTTCCTCTTGTTGCAGGTCCATTTAGCACCTGGAAGTAAGTTTAATTTTCAAAAGTACATAAAAAGATCCTTGGAAGATGATTTCAAGGTTATTGTGGGAATCAAGTACGTGTCTTTTGACTAAAACTGAAACAAATTACTCAATCTTCTCAGGTTTTGATCATGTGCTACATTGTACTAGCTAGAGGTATCTAATTATTTATCGTCGTTGTTATACATTTGCAGTTCATTGCTATGGTTTTCTGCAGTTGTTTATCTTCTGTTGAATGTCCACGGTAATGTTAACGACCTTGATACATATTATCTCTAATTGTAAAAAACAACTAGTTCTAACTACCAATACAAATACTGTCCTTTCAGGATGGCAAGCTATGTTTTGGCTGTCCATACTGCCTTTAGTTGTAAGAATTTCATTTAGTTGTTTTCCATTTCGTTAAAGTTTTGAAGAAAGAACTAACCACTGGATTGGTTAAAGATAATCTTAGCAGTTGGCACAAAACTTCAAGCAATTATAGCTCAGATGGCTCTTGAAATTCAAGAAAGACATGCTGTAGTCCAAGGCATACCTCTTGTTCAAATTTCAGATAGAAATTTTTGGTTTGGAAAGCCCACTCTAATTCTTCATCTTGTCCATCTCACCCTCTTTCAGGTACTCATTTCTTGCTCTCTCCGCCTCTTAGACTCTCACACACGTCCCCTGTATGTGCATCTTAGAAAAATAATAATGAGTTATATAAGTTAAGGTTGTATATAATCCGGGTAAACACAAAGGTATAAAGGAGACAATCAATATGGAACTTGTTTGAACTTGGAAGCAAATATTAAGCTTAATCGTTTCCTTTATGTGATGCAGAATGCTTTCGAGATAACTTATTTCCTTTGGATAACAGTAAGTAAACTTTTTCAATTTTTCTTTTCAATTCCTTCATATCTACTACTTCGTTTAACATAATGGCATACCATGTTCTGCAGTACGAATTTGGGCTCCATTCTTGTTTTCACGATAATTTTTACCTCGCCTTATTGAGAGTTGCTATCGGGTAATTGAACAAATCCTTATCTTCAGTGTGTTAAGTTTTTCAAGTGTCATAACAATACTCTCAATTTATCTGATGAAAAGGATGCTTTGTCAGGTTAGGTGTTCAGATTTTGTGCAGCTACATTACACTTCCACTGTATGCACTTGTTACCCAGGTAACTATTTTTCCCTTATGTTGCAGATTCATTATGATTAGCTAACAAAACTAGTTTCATGGATTTACTACTACTAGATAACTCTGTGATCATACATGAAATTAACTCGTGATTTGACGTTCATGGAGGCTAACCATTTGGATGTTCAATGAGTAGATACATCCCATGCTACAAGTACAAAACATGGTGAACTGATTTATTTTCATTCATTTGGACATTCTAGATGGGATCAACCATGAAGAGATCAATATTTGATGATCAAACTTCCAAGGCACTAATGAATTGGCATAAGAATGCAAAAAAGAGGAGACCTACAAAGCCTGGACCAATAGAAACACGAAAATTAGGGAGTCCAGGGGAATCACCTGAAACTTCCCCGAGTACAAAAGGTGGTCTCGGATCAAGAAGAAAAATGTCTCAAGTAGAGCCGTTGTCCTCTAATCAGACAGCCAACATTGTTGCTAGCGTTGACATTCCAGAGGAAAAGCCTCCCGCGAACCCTGACCTACTTACAGGTCTTTGATTGACACAACAACAAGCAGAGAAAACTCATGTCTCATAGAAAGGAAAAAATGAAGAGTACATACATACATTGATGTTGAAATGCTATAACCTGTGCTGGAGATTGGCTGTGTCATCCAGTTTCTCTGCACACCATTGCAGAAAAACTAGCTCTTGGTTCCAAATTCCAGATTGATGTTAAATTTTGTAAACTCCATTTGTACTATTATGTATGCTTGTGTAATGAAGGCTATAAAAAACATGTTATACTTTAAAAAGTGCCTAGGTATACACATTTTGAGTATCAAATCTCATGTCATCACTGTTTTACCAGCATTAAGGTCTCATAGTGTACTTACATACCTAATTCCACTAACTGCAAAATGGACCAAATTGATCTTCAACTCTGAACTCTCTCTTAACTATAAAGCTAGTTCCATCTTGAGGGGCCTATATAGTCAAAAATTTCTGTTGCAATAATTTGATGAAACAATAGACAGTCCAATGGCAACTTCCTACTCTAAGTAGGAAGAGCTTTTTGGATTTGAAAACAAAGCAGACCCAACATTGTTGACAATTCATATTTACTGCAGCAGCCATAAGAGAAGACTTCATAATAGTCAATGTTGGCCTCTGCACTCACCCCGGCGACGGGATATTTCAATAATCAAAATTTTTTAAATTGAAATTTCTATGAATAAGTCAGTTACAGGCTCAAAATGTTTCAGATTCATTGTGAACAAGCAAAAAGGACACCCCAAAATGTAGATGAGGGTCATTCGCCCTTTTTAAAATATTTTACACAACTTAACCAACCAGAAAGGCCTATAGAAAGAAAACTAGCAAGGGCAACATTCTAGAAAGTATGTCTTGGGAGAATATAGGTAAGGTCAGTCTACAAAATCTTCCATTTGCGCTCCATGGCATTCGTGATCATTGATATGCAGTATGCAGCACTCAATGGATAATCTGAAACTGCAAGATACATTAGATGATTAGACAAGGTTCAGCTGCAGAAATAATGCAATAATTTGCCAAGACGATTTTTCATGTAGTGAAAGCAGTGTGGACCTAGTTGAGCATTTACATGGAATATACATGCATGGCGCCAATAACTCATCAAACTTATCAGTATACCAAGACGAGTTTTCATTTCCAGAGGATGTTTTAAAAGCATCAAGTAGGTTAAGATGCAGTTGAGAGCCCGCATATATTTGCTTTCAGAGTTTGACAGGCTGACACTGAACCAAACAACTCATAGGGAGAGAACAATCTCCCCCTTTACAAGTTTTGTATGAGTATGGCATATACTAGAATAACATGATAAAAAATCAAAGATTATGTTCAACATTCCAACCATATCTACATTCTACAGCGGCCGCAACCTATAGTTCTCATTTGCCAAAGTCATAAGTGACTCTCGAGAAGTCCTTTTAATCTACAGGAAGATCAATATTACCCTAGTGTTATCAATTGAGCATACAGGCACAAGTAATAGATGTTCGCATTCTTACGTTAATTACTAGCCATGCAAATCAAGAAAAAGTCGGAAGAATCAAATGACAGCACTCTAATTGGAAGAATTAGCTTACTTGACAAATAATCTTCAACATAATCTTTATCAATTTTCCCATGGGCCATAGCCCCAACCTGCATATGTCAAATATCAAGTAAACTATAACTTCACACAAAATGTAGTTGTCTATAGAAAATTACACTAGAACATACCACAAAAACAAGGTTCGTGTCATAGTTGACGCCATTAACATAGTCCTGAATATCCACCAGCTTCTCAGAACTATGAGAGAAGCCTGATGCATAAGCGAAGTGGGGTATTAGTCAATTGTCAAGAACATTCCATTAGAGAAGGAACGGACTAAAACAGAAAAACTATTCACCTATCTTCCGACAGTCGATGGGTAGGTACTGTGTAACAGGGTTTTTTATAACACGCAACAGTTTCTCTCGCTTACCAACAGCAGTTATGCTCAGCTTTTGTAGCAGCTGCACTGAAATTGAAGCAACATCAGAAAACAGAAAAATTAGACAGATCACATATAGGAATAAAAGCATGAAAAGGGATGAGTGAAGAAATTTTGCTCAAGGTAAATTAACTTACACATGATGCCAGCAAATCTCTTAAATGTCCTAGGGATGCGAACATGAGGTTTTACTTCAAAAAGGACACCTTTCTCAGTCCTCACATACAAAGCTTTCAGTCGCCCAGCTTTATTTACTCGGCTATCTAAAATTGAAAGCATTGCCTGTGAAAGGAAAGAAGAACTCACATAAACATTTTAGGAAAAAGGCGAATGAGGATTTTTAACTAATTGCACCACCTCATAAAGCAATCGTGAACTTTGTGCGATAATTAAATGCAAATGAAGTTGGTCAACATGCAACACAATTCCTTTTTTTCATTAGCTTTGCAAGGAATTAGAACTTATTTCACTTACATACTGTACTGAAAATGGATGGAAGCAGTAATTATTATCAAAATGGATGGAAGCAGTAATTATTGTCCCAAAAGGAGGGTAATAGGGCAAGTAACGACTTTCACAGGGGTGCCTTGGACATCAATTAAAATGTTCACATCCTAAAAGCCCCAAGAAGCAATCAAGCAAATATAGTAACATCTAATCTTCCTGCTTTCTCCCTCCCACTAGAAGAAGATCTAACAGTAAGGAAGGAAAATCTCGTGTTCTCCTAATCTATTAAACTTTTAACAACTGCTGCTTATAGTTTTTTCTCTTCTTTCTATTTCAATAAGAAATTATATACTAAAGAAGAAGCCCAGCTCGGCACTGCAATTCCATCTATGCTCCCCAGTTCCAATACACACACAGAATCTGAACCGGAAAGAAGTATAATAGAAGCAAGATCAAGTTGATGAACTCACTCTACAGAATTAACTCTGAGCAAAAATGTGGAAGGGAAACCACAGCCTAATCAATCCATATCTGTATCTTCTCATGTAAGGTATTGAGAAGCTTTCGAGAGAAATAAAGAAGCTGACATAGAGGCATCAAGCCACAGTTGATATCGTCAAATGTATAAATCAAACAATGCAGCATAGATAGTGAGCCTGAGTTGCGCAGAACCAGAGGTGGTGGGTTGAGAAGGCATCTGATTTCCTATTTGTTTTATTCTCCTTTTGACAGTGGCAGAAACTTAAACTTTTAAGTGTCAGTTGGGTAACTAAGCAATAAAACAAGCTTAGCTCACTTATCCATAGTCCTAATTTTGTTATGTTCTCTAAACTTTCAGTAGAATTTTCATTTTATCTCTTGGGACAAAACAACTATTATAGATGGACGGCATAAATTAGATGCTGCCTTGATTGCAAAGTGGATGGTAGAATTGAATACGTGGACTCTAGAGTGAATAAGCAAGATTATGCCTAAAGGCATATGACCATGATGATTGGGAAGATGGCATTTGGCAGAAGAGGATAAATGGATAAAATTTAGCACAACTATGTTGAGATTCCTTTCTTATAAACAAAAATGACAGAGGAGAGAAACTAGATAAGGCATATGACCATGATGATTGGGAAGATGGTATTTTGTAGAAGAGGATAAATGGATAAAATTTTGCACAACTATGTTGAGATTCCATTCTTATAAACGAAAATGCCAGAGGAGAGATACTAGAGACTTTTGGAAGGCAAAGAGATCCATAGTGCAAATGAAACTGATTTTGGTATTTCTCATTTACCTTTGAAGTACACATATGATGTCCCCAGTTGTATAGATGAGTGCGCAAATAACATGTTTGAAAGAACTCTAAAATTGTTGTACACATCTTGTATCTAGAAGTTTTTACTATTATTTATGAGAAGAAGCTGCTTTGCATCCTATTCATGTATTCAACTGAAACAAAATCTAGAAAAGGGTAAGGGAATATATGGACTGAACAGACTAGGGTGAGCTCATTCCTAATTTCATATTCTCTTTTCTCTTTCTTTTCCAAACCAAACTCATATTGTACCTTAGAGAAACAGAAAGTTCCACTAGAGAAATCAATGAATAATCACTAATAAATATATTATCAAAGAGCTATTAAAATGACTACTTGCCGATTTTGTGGCCAACTACCAGATATCCCTCTCCTTGTCATCATTTGACATACTTTCACTTGCAGGACTCAATACCTGACCAGAACATTCCACCACCCATCTCCACAAAAAGTTGACAGAAGTTTGAACCATCAACTTCTTGCTGGTTACCATTGATCTATGGCCCACATGCATGCAGATAGTGTCTCAAACGACACACACTTAAATCTGGAGTCTACAGGAACACCATTGTGTTCATACTATAGGAATATTGGGCAACAAGATAGGGCAGGAGTTCCAAAGTCAACTAACCTGATGCGCAATATCAGGCCGATAATCAGAAGGGTTCCGACCATTCTTCTTCAGAAAGTTGGAGTGTTCATCAGAATTCAGAAGTTGGTACGTCTGCATCGACAAGAAGAAGAGATCATTACACATAATAACTTCAACTACTTTTATACATGGTGAAGGGAAGGATGAGCATTATATGTGATGCTAAAGATAATAATAAGATGAGCTAGTGGGGTGTTGGATAACATCATATAATACTGATAAAGCTGCAATCTTCTTCTAAAGTAGACATTCTCAAAAGCTTTGTAATCAAAACCATAATAAAAGTAGAGGAACAAAAATGACACTTGCAAAGATAGAGACAGACCTTTCCAATTTTAGCAATTTCAAGAGAAGCTCTTTCAATGATAAAAATTACACCAGCTTTATTGGTTTGATCAGCTGCAACAACAGGAATGCCAGAAAGTAAATCTACAACTCTTTCAGCTGCCTCCGTGTCTGCCACAGTGTGTTCTGTCTTCACTCTTTTTGTTGATTCCTCCTCTTCCAATGGTACCTCAATTTCTTCTTCTTTATCATAATTCTCTCCTTTCTTTTTTCTCTTCTCCCCTTTTACTTTGTACGCACGCACCATTCTTGTCACACGTAGAAGTAGTTCGGTACTTCAGGGAAGCAAAAAGATTGTCAATTATACATCCGATACAAAATCACCAACACATATGCTATTGCACTAAGCACCACTAGCAATTATGAAAAAAAAAACAGATCCACAAGCAATTCCAGTTCCATGGTTGTTTTTTATACTCTCTTCCTTTCAATTTGTTTGTCTTGCCTTTAACCCGTTCGTTTAATTCAAAGTTCCCAACTTTCCGCAAAGTTCCAATTTCTCAGACTCCATGTCAAATTAAAAACACACAAACAAATATTGAAACAGAGGGATAGTTATTTTTCTTTTGGTGAATGCCCAAACGAAAAGTTTTGCTATAGTAATTACAATATAGCATATTAACACACTAAAAAAATTAGTTTTTGTTGACACGAGCTTAACTAAAAAAATAATTTTTCAAACTCTAAAATAACCTACAATACAAGTAAACATGAAACTACTAAATAAATCATGACATTTTTCGTTCATAAATTACAATTTTTTGTGCATAATAATCAAACTTTGTGAGATAGAGGAAGATTATATAACCTGTAAAACAAAATTATTACTTGGAATTTGTTCAAAAATAACCTAACAGACTTACCTATAAACTTTGCTGTTGAAAAATTAGATGAGGCGCAGAGAAACTTCAATTCTGTCTGCGTTAGCTGCAGATGAGGCGAAGAGAAGAAGAAGCGCTTGAGATATTTGGGTGATTTTGTAATTGGGCTTGGGCCCAACTCTTACCAATGGGTAAAGAGGGATTAATATGGACTAGGACTCATGGGCTTGGGCCCCTATCGTTTTTGCTCCTCTACTCTTCTTTTTTTCTTCTTTCTTTCGCTGCTTTTTTTTTTTTTTTTTACTTTTGTTGATTACTCCTTTTGTTTTAATTTATGTGAAACATATAAAATTTTGAGTCAATTATATTTTTTATATATTTTAAGTTTTTAATTATTATTATAGTATGTTTTATCTAATTTTCACATAATATATATGTTATTACTTTGATCAAATTTATGTGACACAAATAAAATTTGAAAAAATTAATCAAATATTTTATATGTTCTTTTAAAGATATTTTAAGTTTTAAATTATTGTAATTTCTTACGTAGTTTCCACGTAATGTTTTACTCCATTTTTGTCCCGATTTCGAGAGTTAGCCAAATTTCTTATAAGGTTTTTAGATTTTTAAGTTGTTAATTATTGTGATCTATAGGATCTTTTACGTAATTTTAATATAATATATATTAATTTTTTTGTTCTGATTTTATGTAATATATATGAAATTTCGATATTCAATCAAATTTTGTCAAAGGTTTTAGATAATTAAGTTAATTATAATGATTTATAATACTTTTTACGTAATTCTCAGATAATATATACTCTTACAACCTTTGTCCAATTTAGATAGCATGGATGATTTTTTTAGCATATAAAAAGTAATTATATGTTTTTCTTGATATTTTAAATTATTAATTATTGTATTTTTATATAATAACTTACGTTAATTATTATTATTATTATTTTATATTTAATTGTACCCTCCAAATCCACTAGGAGATTCATATCTTTGATTGTACCGTTCAGAATTCAGATGATCCCCTTCAAGTACTAGTGTTATAACCTATTTTCCTCATATTATTCCAGTAAAATGACAATAGTCACACCTTCTCTCTTTGTAGTGAGTGTTTCCATGATTATAACTTTGAGGTTTATTAATGTGCATGGCAATTGGATTAGATTTGTCAATAACATTGACCACAGGAGCTAAGTGTTGTATTTCATCCTCAATTATCATAGCATAGACTTGGTTTAAGGAAGGAGTAGCACTTTTCAAAAGAATTTCTCTACGAGCTTGATCATATATAAGATCGAGTCAGTTAAACCACTCAAAAACTGAATTAATTAATCTCATATGATGCAAGTGATCTACATATTCCTTCAACTTAGGACAAGCACAGCTTGGTGCTGGCACTACAACATCATATTCAGATCCAATCAACCTGATTGGGATTAAAGTTGCGCCTGATGGACCAATGTAAAGAGGATCGTTTTAATTTGATCGATCTTAAGAGCTACCATTGTCGAGCTCTAGCAACCAATTAATTAAAGTCGTTGTGGAAGTCTACTCTCGCTGGCTTTAATACAATGTGAAAACTAAGCTAAGGAACTCAGAAAAGGCATCAATGGCCTTTCAGCAAGATAAATTTTAGAGAGAAAAAAGATAGATTTTATTTAGGAAGAATCATCTCAACTGAGATCTATACAATCAATCACTTATTTATAGCATCTCTCATCTTTCAATTCTACTAAAAAATATCTTCCTAACTTACTACTAACTTAGACTGTGCACAATGAAATACACTCGATATAACCGTGGTGCAATTAGTTTGTAACTAACTCTTCAATGAATCAAGACGTCTTTATGAACCAGGTACATTTTTGCTACATTTGCTGCATACTTCCACAGAACTAGTATGATCATTTTTGTCCACGAAGGAAAAGGTACACGCAATATATTATTGTGTACAAGATAATTAAAGCTTTTAATTACTCCTATAAAGTAAAGTCTTAAATAACTAAACTACTCTTTAATTTAAAGTTAATTTAAAAAAACACACAATGCATTGGGCCCACCATTAGTTTGAGTCGACAAAAAAATCTTAAAATAATTACGTATAACAAAGAAAGAGAAAAATTAAGTCTTGTTTTATTAATGCACACAATATTATATGTTAACTTTTATTTGTTACTCTAGCATATTAAGAGATTTTTTTTTCATATTTGAGCTTCAATATTAATTATTTATTCTTTAAAATTATTTTTTAAAAGTTAAAATTATATATAATTAATATAAATATTATAATAAAATGTTATATATCATTGTCGAGCTTGAAAAAAAAATTATATGTCACATTTATATTTATATTCTTACTAATTATGGTGTTTAAACTTCATATGAATCTTTTTTTTTCATCATATGAATCTCAATATTATAGCTTCTGCGTCAATATAAAATAATAAATTTAGATATCAATTATAATAAATTTGGACTGAACTAGTCTAGGCTTGAAGAGATCAAGAAAAATGACAGGGTATATATATTATATGTTAATATAAACAGTTGTCGGTATTTCTTACTTCATTGTTTTTTTAATCTAAAGCTACCAAACAATTTATATTATAATTGCTTACAAACAAAATAAATTATTTTCATTAAATAATAAAGTGGACATTTGGTCAGATTATTTGGGGAAACCGGAGGGGATCTCTTACTTCATTTTACTATGCATGAGGTACAACTAGTACTAGTTGTATGAAGGGTTATTTTATTGCTATTATATTCTTATTTATGGGATTCATGTTTTATTGTCCTATTTTCCTTTTGTTTCTCTTTCTTCATTTTTTTTAGATATTTTTTTAAGTTCTATTCGGAAATCAATTTAATTACTACCTTAGGTTGTTTGGATGAAAATAATAATTATTTTTTTAATTACTTATTTTAATAGAAACTGTTTTTCAAATTATAATTTTTATTATTCTATAATTAAAGATTATGCGCATAAAAATATTCAAGTTAATTCTTCGGATGGTCACTTATTCCATAAAAATTGACCACTAAAATTACTTTGTTTCCTTTTCTCCCATTTTTCATTTATTGTATTTTTTAAAAAAAATGCCTTTATATTTCATTGTTTTNAATAAAAAGAAACAAAAAAAATGAATTAAAAAAGTAAAAATTAAATAATGTCTACGTGGTACTGATGTGGCAATGATGTGGCGCTGACATATCAATGACGTGGCGTGTCTGAAATGCACTTGCCATTGTGAGACTGGTATTATAATTTTAGGGTGATATTAAATTCACTTGAAAAGAGATTAGGGGGTAAATAATTACCCGTAAAGTTTAAGTACTAAAGTAAGTTTTCGTGCCAAGTTCGGGGGGGTTTTTATGTATTTTCCCTTGTTTTTTTAACTTCTACTTTTAGGACCCATTTAAACATAAATATTTATTAATTTATAAAATAATTTTTGCTTTATTTGAAAATTGATTTTTGACCATGAAAATTTGAAACACCACATTTTCTTTTTGAAGGTATATTTTAAATTTGGAAACATGTTGGTATAATGTGTTTTTTCAACCTACTTTTCACTTTTGAAATGTTATTTAACTTTAACAGGAATATTATTTTGAATATTTTTTTGCAAAAAAAAACATAACCATGCTTTCTATGTCGATAACTTTTAAATATTTAATGTGTAATATATTCAATTGTATTTGTATTAGAAATTCATTTTACTAAACTAGTTTTATTAATTATATTTTAAAATTTTAAATTCTATTATTAATATATTATGTAATTATTTAATAAGAAAAATAATAAATTTTTAAAAATATTTTCTATTAAAATAAATAAGTAAAAGAATAAATTATGTTTCACTATACAAACTGATGGAGTAATTAAATTTGTTTCAAATTAGATTTAGAGAAAACAAAAAATGAGAACAAAGAGGAAAGAGAAAAGTAAGAAAGAGAAACAAAGGTCAAGAAGGAAAACAAACAAGAATATAATAGCAATAAAATAACCCCCTCATACCACTAATACAAGTTGTACCTCACACATAATAAAAAAATTCGAGAGATTAAAAGTGTTTTTTTAATTAATAAATGTGGTGTTTGATAAAAAAAATTGGGAAAGACGAGTGCTTTTATGGAGTAGCACAAGAAAATTTTCAGAAGCTAAAAAAAAAAATAACTTTTGGCTAAGAGCATTTTTTTTTTTTGAAACATACTTAGAAACACTTTTAAAATTTGACCAAACACTAATGGATACTCATAAATGCTTTTAAAAGCGAAGTAAGAGTTTTAATCTTATAATTTTTGAACTTTATAACGATGATTTCAAGTGTTAATAACTGAGTTCTATACTTATTAATATTTGTAAATTGTACAAATTTAATAAAATTTTAAATATAAATACATTGTTTGAGCAAAAGTTACTGAGTTTGATCGAATCAATACCCAAATTTCTAGCTCCACCTTTAAAATTATGATTGTCACACCCCTTTTCGCGCACAGCGGCGGGAAGGGTTTTTCCAATTTAAGTGACATTATTGATTTAAGGGATTATTTTACTNCACAAACTTTATCAAAATTAAGTTCATAACACCATTTATCTAAAAATGGGGTACACAATTATCCCGAAATCGATCTTCCCTCAATATTTTCTGAGTCGAGTCTGTCGTGTAGGACTTGTCTAGTGCGATTTACATTTCATGTGTGGTTTGCAGGCTATTACACAGCGGAAAAAAGCACAAAATCTTTCTTCTTGGTTGGTGTACTAGGGCGAGGCGAATCCCAACCCTTTCGGCGGGATTTACTCAGTGCGCACAAAGTGCTCATCCAAAAGGGCAGAGATTATATCGATTGCGGGTTATCCTGAGGTTGCCAAAAAAAATTAACCCTCCCCCCAAATAAATAAATAAACCAACAAAAAAAGAAGTAAACATAAATTAAAAAGTAGGTCAAAATCATAAGCTTCCCCTTTTCTCATGTAACGCGGCAGCTTGGATTCATTGTGACACGCCAAGTTTTTTAAAGAAATCCAACAAACATTGTTATTGGATAAAGCAAATAGTCAATTATTGGATAAATTAAATAGTCAAATATCATATGTTCAAAGACACTAGCCACAACAAAAATAAAATATAAATTTCTCCTTTATTGGACGGATGGATTTGCTTTTTTTTTCAATTAAAATTAGAAGTGTATATCAAAATCAAAATAAAAAAAAGGTCTTAATATCTTTCTTAAGAATTATTTCAACGTCTTACAATTTATTTTCATCAGCAATTCTCTAATATTGAATATAGATTTGAAATTTTAGAATGGACTTCACCACTTTTATTTTAAAACGAAAGAGGAAGCCTTCTTTGAGGACGACGTAAGAAAAAGAAAAGTTTGTAAGCACTAATTTGACGTTAAAGAGTATTTTATTCACATAAAACTTGTTTAAGGTAGGGAACGTGGGGTTGATAAACTAATGTGCACAAATTGCCAACAAAGCATTGCGTCACTGCTAATTAAATCGACGACATCATTTCTTCTAAAAGCCTATTTGATATTACTCTAAAAAAATTGTCTATTTCTAAAAGTATTTTTTTTTAAAGACTTTTAAAAAAAAATAATTCGTGTTTGGCTAATTCACTTGAAAAGTGTTTTTGATAAGTAAATTGTGTTTGACTAATTTTTTTAAAAAAATACATTTGAGAGTCAAATTACGAAAAAGGTAAGTATCAATGTGCGGTTGATATTAATATTGTTTTATACATAGAAACTATTTTAAATATCTATTACAAAAACTTTAATTAAAATTTTATTTTAATTAAGTTAAAATGTACATATTCATAAATTTAAAAATCATTCCACAAATTAAATCACTATATACGAAAAATTCACCACAAAAGTAAATAAAGTCCTTCGTATTTTTAATCCTACAAATATAAATAATAATATATAAATAAAAAAATTTATTATATAAAATAAAACTCTTGAATGAAACTTAATCAAATTTATGAGATATGCAAATTAACTAATAAGATATATTGGTAAAATATGTATATATGAAAACAATATTTTAGTCTTCAAATAAATAATTTTCTACTTCTAATTTTTTTAAGAAGCTAAAATTTTTAGCTTATTCCCAACAACAAAAATTGCTTATGCTTCCATTTAAAAGCAGTTTTAAGGTTTTTTTTTTTTTTAATTTTGACCTCCCAACACGAACGAACAAGCTCTAAGTTATTCAAATCATGATTACATTCATAATAATTCATTGAACTTATGGTAATTCCTCAATAATTTTGTGAGGGAATATACTTTCTTCTGTATGTCAAACCTAATTCTTCTCTTAGAAGATTCACCCCCACCCCCCCACCCCCCCTATACTTCAATTTTTCTTTTATATTTTATCACACGGTAGCCTAAGCCATAGCCAATTCAAAGGTTTTATTGAATTGTTAGAATTGAGATGATGATTTTTTTTGTTTAATTATATAATCTTTATTCATATTTTTACTATATAAAAAGAGGGAATAACAGGCACCCGATCGTCAACACGTCTGCTTGTGCTGCCTGCTTATTCCCCTTTGATGTCTCTGGTTCATTTAGCTGCTACATGTTGCCTCTTGTTTATCCAATGAAAAAAAATGTAGTCTATTCATTTATGGCCCACTTAACCGTCATTCAACACACACAATGGTAAGTTTTCCACATTTATTCTCTAAAGGACCCACTTCATTTGCCATTTCTACCGCCAATTTTCAGTTTTATCACATAGTAATTAGTACAATTATTTGGGGCCCACTTCAATTAGCACCTACAATCGTAAATTCTCCAAATATCGTTTTTGTAAATCTCAATCTTTATTTGCCAATAAAAATTGGTTGACTCTCAAAATTTCTATTGTGCCTCATAGAATGGGACTGAAAAAGTAATATATATTATTTCTGAATGATTTAAAAATTACTAAAAATCATAATAATTAACAATTTAAAATATTTAAAAGACATATAAAAAAATTGTTTTAACTCTCAAACATAAAAAATAACATATGTTATTTAAAAATTACATAAAAAGTACTATAAATTATAATAGTTAATAACTTAACATATCAACAAGACAAACGGCTAACTTTTATACTGCTTGTGTGACATAAATTAGGATTGGGAAGGTTTTAAAAAATTTAATTTTGGTTATACGTTATAAAATAGCCGAAAAATTGAAATGATATAATATTTAAAAATAATCGACCGAACCGTCCTATTGACAACCCTTATGTTACTTGTACTCTATTTATTTTTACTTAAATTTAGAAAGATATGTTTCATTTCTATCCTCAATCTCATCGCTATATTTATTTGCTATTTGAAATTGAAATTAAAAAGACAAATGACAAATACATTTCTAAATTAGCTCACTTATGAGAAAAATATATTATAACAATCTTTACTAATTCTTTAGAAATAAGGGTCTGAAAAATACCCAACTTTGGTCAGATTTGTTGTTGTGATAGTAAACTTTCATAAGGATATTTTTGTCCAAAAGTGGAAATAGAATAAGTATAAGCATATTAGTAGGATCTTGTGCGACTGAAAAATCTTATCTCTTGTTAAGTGACTCTTTTGTATGTTCAATTTTCGTTTCTTCAACTCTCTCATTTGGATGAGTTGAAGCTCATTGAAGCTGACTTGGAAGAAAACATACTGGGGACTATTTCCATTGTGGATTATGTGTCCAAGTCTTTCAAATTATCTAGTATCTACTCTCCTCTCATTTCTTTTGCTGCTTGTGTTGACTTAAACATGTCTAGTACTTATTTCACATCTCAATTAATAGCTCTCTTCTGTGAGAGTAAAAACAAATCTTCCTTCTTTAAATTTGAAGATTCTCCTGATATTATGTGCATTGTCTGACATGCTTGGGTATGTTGAATCTACCTTTTATCTCCTTTGTTTTTTTGTGATAAGTACGGATTTTATTAAAAGAGTACCTAGATGGTACAGAAAAAGGTACAGCACTTAACAGCAAACTCTATAATTCAATACTGCATATTATCTCCTAGTAAGAACAAAAAAGGTCAAATACTTATCCATCATATCTAAAGTAGTGCCATAACACCAAAAGTACAGCTTTTAATGCATTTATTTTTTACTCTAGAAATCTTTAACTTCTTCCCATCAAAGCATGCCATGTTTCTTTCAAGCGATAAGGTCCACATTATGCAATTGGGAATAGTTCTCCATATTGGCTTTAAGCTCTTTTTAACCTCCTGTAATTTCCACACTTCCAACAAGCTACTAATTTTCTCTGGTAACACCAAAATATGCCCTGCATTATTGAGCTGGTAAAGGGGCATAGTAAAAATATTTCTTCTTTCACTAGGTGCAATAGAAACGATATGTATAATAGTGTATGATGTTAGAGATTGTAAGAAAAGCAAATGTGGAGCTGGTGGGGCAAAGTAAAAATATTTCTTCTCTCTCTAGGTGTAATAGAAACGACAAGTATAACAGTGTATGATGTTAGAGCGTAAGAAAAACAATGTCCATATTTGATCTCAAGTATATAAGTAGTCATAGCATCATAACTCAGAAATACAAGAAGAAATGAAAGAACTGATGTCATTTGAAAGCTTCAGGTATTAGTCCCTTCGTTGTTGCAATCATGAGCGTGTGAGTTGCTCTTCTGTTTTAGGCATATCATTGCCTTCCTCAGATTGACTCATGTTATGGCCCGCAATTATGTGAGCAAATAGAATTCATAAGCTGGAATGGTTCTGAAGCACCATTTTAGCATGAGCTGAAACTGGGTTTTGAGTTTCTGATCTTGACTTAAAATCGGTGATTTTATATATATTTTTATCCTATGTTATTCTTAATGTTCAATTTCTGTGGTGGAAGTGGAAGCATAACTTAAAATGATAGATAGAGCACTGATAGACAGATATTTGAGGGGTTCTAAACCTAGGAATGGACACAAGATAGTGTACTAGTGTCCCACTTCGTTATTTGCTGATTTTAAACCCGTCCTATGTGATACTGAAGTAGATCAGATTCCATGCTTGAGGCATGTATTGATATGAATTCAGATGGTCTCCGGCTTAAAAATAAATTGAAGGAATAACATTCTAGTAGTCGAGCTTGAAAATATAAAGTATATTCCGAGACCCTCAATAATGGTTAAATCACTTCATGCAACTTAGGTTTTTCATTGGGTGCGAACCTAGAAATTGTGTAATGTCGAATCACATTATTGAAAGAGTTGAGAAGAGGGTAAAAGTATGGCAAAACGAGATACTTATTGAAAAGCAAGAAAAGATATAGACCTCGAGTACAATATCTTGCCCTCAACCTATTTGTAACGATGACATCTTGAAACATGGGAGGAAAAGAGACTGGAGAGGATATAAAGCAAATTCTTATGGAATACGGGAGGAGGTGAAGAAATACCATTTAAACTAGAAGGTGGAAGATCACCATGTAGATGAGTGTTGGGGTTCAGAGATCTTAAGGTTTTTAGTAAAGCCTTATTGTATAAAAGCAAATGGATTTAAAGATTTTTAGTAGGTAGACTATTTTATTGAGATTGATCATCGCTGACAATTATGAAACTCAACAAAGGAAATGGAGGACAACCAAATTTCTTGGTCATACAGGGTAGCATTATGGAGAGGCATCTTAAAGATTTGTTTTTATTAAGATAATGAGCGATTAGAGATAATGTTACAAGAGCATTATAAAATAGGTGACAATGTCACAAGAATCCTTCAATTACCATTTACCACCAGTGGTTGATGTTGACACAAAACAATTTCTTTCATGAGAGCCGAGTACTTCCGACAATAAAAGGAATATTTTCATTACCCTTGCTTGCTAATACCCTAGCAATCCATGGGACAAATATATTCGACCACAATATTTGTTGATTCAAAACCATTCTCATCCAGCATCCTTTTATCTTTTAAGAAAAATATAAGAACAAGGATAAAATAGTGAAAGGAATATATTATTGAGCCCTGTTGATTGGTTGGGACCCTTCTAGTGATTGTGATTTTCTGCAAACAAATACACAATCTTGCCTCTAAAATCTTTGGATAACTTTGAGTTATTTTTTGTTTCAAGTAGTTCTATGGTACCACAGGATTTTAATAATATGTTGAGGTGAAAATAGTGTTTCCATTTGTTCTGCCTAAAACAGTTAATACCACATATCTTTACCCTTGGAGATATGTGCATCTACATCACTTGCTGGACACCCTTGATCAAATCTAAGAAAAGGCACCTGCTAAATGTAAACATTCGTCTAAACATAGCACAGGAAAGTATTATATGTAGGATTGGACCCTTCGGGGTGGCCCAGTGGTTTGAGCTTGGGACTTTCATGTTGGAGGTCTCAAGTTCGAAACCCCTTGCCAGCGAAAGCAAGGAGTTTGCCTTCTGGGTCGAGCTCGTCGCACCAGGCTTGACTAGTGCGGGTTACCTCTCCTATGTGGTTTGCGAGCTATTGCACAGGAGCGGGGGTTTTACCCTGTGCGCACCCAAAGGGTAGCGGCTGCGGGTTTCCCTTGTCATCAAAAAAAAAAATTATATGTAGGATTGGAATTTCTCAAATTACTAGTGTATCAGATTGCTTATTTCTTCTGTATGTTCTAGTTACACATTAAAATTACTGAAATTTAAAAAACACTAGGTGGTTTCTTACCATTTGTCCCAGCCTTGATCGACAGAGTTATCCGGTACCTGTGTTGGTGGGAGGTAGTAGGGACCTTGTAGAATTGAGGTGCGTGCAAGATGGCCCCAGACAACAGGGTTATAAAAAAAATCATTGAATATTGCAGCTGTTTACAAGTCTAATGGATTCAAATTTGCATTTATTTTTTAAATAATAGTTTCAATTCACAATGAGCTATTAATATGTTTTCTCCTTCTACTAGCTCATCAAAAGAATCCTTGCACACGTCTCTTTTCACTGTACTGTACCTGATGCTGCATTTTCCTCAATAGGACTCACTCATTTCTGCAAATATCTTCTAATGGTACACTAGCTGAATTTCACACGGTCTCATGTTCATTTTGCAGGAAGCGGTGCACACACTTTTCTTCTTTTGACGTGTGTTGTTCTCCTACTGATACACTAATTGGTGGTCTATGAGACTATTGGATCCTTCCATTTTCAGCTACAATTATTCTTTTTGTCTCCTGACTGGGGGAATCCATGCCTAATGGAGGTAATATTTTGTCTGCATCTGTTAATTGGTCACAAATTCTTTGGCATTATTTTCCAAATATTCTCTTCCGCTTAATTTAATGTGTCTGACTTGAAAACAAGAATATTTAGACATAAATGGATGTTGTTGAGAAGTGTCAGAGAAATTTTAGCTATATGTTGGAAGTGTGAGCACTTAATAGGAACGTTAAATGGTTGTTGCTGAAATGCAGTAGTGATTATCACTCCCTAGCAGCCACTGTTAGACTCTTATGTGCTAAAATTACTATCATTTCTTTCCTCCTCCTCAAGACGCAAGAGAGAAAAAAAAGGGGAAATGAGAAAGTTGAATAATGTCCTTCAGTTTTGCTGTACTTAAATTTTCTTTTTTTGATTAAGAAAGTGTATAGCTTTGTATAATTTATCTCTCATTTCTATCTATTCTGACTCTGTGTTGGAGCATGTTTAATCTCCATCTGTTGATCAGATTTGACTGCTTGTTGAAGCATATTTTATCTCATGTTACATATCCGCAAAAATCCCGAAATCATCAACATACTGACAATCTTGCTGCACGATAGCCAACAATAATTTACATTCATGTCTGTGTTCTGAAATGCATCCCAAACTNGTGTATAGCTTTGTATAATTTATCTCTCATTTCTATCTATTCTGACTCTGTGTTGGAGCATGTTTAATCTCCATCTGTTGATCAAATTTGACTGCTTGTTGAAGCATATTTTATCTCATGTTACATATCCGCAAAAATCCTGAAATCATCAAAATACTGACAATCTTGCTGCGCGATTGCCAACAATAATTTACATTCATGTCTGTGTTCTGAAATGCATTCCAAACTTTCAAGTGATTGTACAATCTATTAGATCTATGTACATAAAATATCAAAACTTAAGGAATCTAAAACTACTATTCAAACATTTGTTCATGTTGAGAACAGTGCACCCACTGACAACTCTTCAGATGATAGGTAAGGTAAAAACCTTTGATCTGGCAATCATCCCTTTCTGTAAATCTGCATTTCATACATAATATGAGCTTTCCTCACTATAATATTGATATTGATATTATTTTGTTCTTTTTAACCCAGTTTATGAGAATGAAAGTTCTTGATTTGTGCTGAGAGCATGGAGATTTTAAGTAGCTGAGTCATAATCACCAACTTAAACATTTGGTGTCGTTAAGATGACCAAGCACTTATGGCTTAATATGAAGCGGCTACTTGGTTAGATAAGATTTAAGAGGTAGCACTTTTCCGTTTCACATAACACCCCAGTAGCAACTTCTCCATTTCACATAACACCCCGGTAGCAACTTCTCCATTTCATATAAAACCCCCAGTAGCACTTTTCCATTCAACCATTCAATTTTTGATTCTAAATAGTAAGTATCAACTGTGGAACAGAGAAAGTACATTTTTGTTAACCTAATTACTAGACTCTTTATATTTGTTAGCATATATACAGAGGTTCCATTTATTGCGTGATTTTATTATCTTTGAGCATTGGAAAAAAAAAACCACACACAAACACATATCAAGAAGCTCTAGATGTATGGTGGTTAGGATAGTCCTTGTGGCTCTAATTATTTCGAGTATTTGTTAATAATTCAGGAATTAACGGGAGCTTTACCAGTTCACTTGTGTGTCCAACTATGCGTTACCATCACAAACAGAAGAGTGGCATCCATACAATACCAGAACTGTGTAGGCTAGCAAGAAGGAAACAGTTGTTCCAGCTTTTGCATACTGTTGAAAGACAGTAATGCTATCCACGTTTTGTTGCTGCAGGGATGAGTATGTTCTAGGCAAATCCTCAATTGTACTGACTGAACTTTCTGCATCTGTATCAGTATATGAGTAAGCAACATGACTTTTAACATGGTGCAATTGAACATAGTTCTCTTTCTGGTCTGAAGTGTCTGCATCTGAACTCGCGGAGTGTGGTTCAACTTTGACAACGGGGTTGCAGCTCCTTTGATGGTCCATGAATTCTGCTTCGATTTTTGCTGCTCGCTCTAGGTTAGCCATCTTTTGAATGCTCAGCCCTTGGTCGATCCAGTTCATATCTAGAGCATTCTTTATGTGGATGCTTTTAAGTACGGTTGATATGAAGTTGGCACCAAATGTAAGTGCAATCAAAATGGAAAGGGAGAAAGGCTTCCACCAGTTTTTACATTGGACGGGTGAGGATTTTGAATTTGACAGGAAAATAATGAGCAGGAAAATGACATAAAACATGGCTAAGTGAGTTGCTTTTGTCTCATAGTACTGGATTTGCTTCACTAGCCTATAATTAATGATGGCCAATTCTTTGCAGGTGGTTTTGTGGTTTTCTAGGGTGTGGGAGAGTTTACTCCACATGCCATTAATCTGAATACTTTTGGACATAGTTGAAAACACACACAAGAAATATTTTCTTCTTTTTGAGGAAATTTGAGTAGGTATGGTTTATGTAGAAAGTTAATTTACCGTGTGTGAATATCTCTGTTACAACCAATTTCTTTGCAAGCTACTTCCAGATAGATTATATAAGCTGCGGTCCTTAGAGTTGCTTCTAAGGTGGAATCTCTGATTGGAGGATTTGCACATCTAACTTAAATTAACAGAGGGAGTAATTTCTTTACTTGTCCAGGTTTGACTTGGCATATCCAGGTAAGATTCAGCAATCCTGGTTTTTCTTGTGAACTGTCTCAGAAATGTGGAGGGGTAAGAGTGTTGAAGTACTTGATCTTATATAAAGGTGAGATTGAGTGCTTTTTAACTTAATTTAACTACAACTAATACATACAAATATTATTCTTTTAGTCGTATTCAGTATATCAAATTATTAGATAATATATATTAGAAAGAGAAGAATGGATTTATATATAAAAAAAATGTGCTGATGATGTAACATCTTGTGTTTTTTTATTCTTATATTCTTGCTGAGAAAATCAGCTAGCAGCAATCGGACGCTACCTGGAGAATTGACATTTGACTATGATACTTTTCAGCTTAAGAAATGGAACTACTGTACAAGTGTGAACTTTCAGTATCTGAGCAAAGTTTTGTGATTAACATTTGGTTTTAGTTTTGAATATATTGTAGCATGGATATAGATGAAGCAATGAGAACATTGTGCATCTTTTCTACCTGTGATGTTGATTTACTCAATACTTTAGATATATTTTGGTTTCTTGTAGATATCCGGTGCCAGTAAATTATTACCTGGAAGCAAGAGATTAGAGAAAGAGTTGAGATATACTTGTAAACGAAAATGACTTGTGTTATTACTTATTATAGTAGGAAAAGAGATGAGATCTGACTATTTTGGTTCAAAGCTTAAACAGACCTTTAATGGGACAATTAGCCTTATATTTCCTCTAGTTATCTTTACTTGTCCATGTTTGACTTGGAAAATCCGTTAAGAGACAATGAATATAAGGGTAAGTTCACTATACGGCCTTTATTAATTATAGGTCATGTAAATGTTGGCAAATGAATCGTATTTAGTAACAAGGGTTAAAATAGACACAAAGTGATATTCTATCTCTTGTTTTTCCATATTAGAAAAGTAAAGTTGGACAATTATTTCTAATATATTGGATAAGTAAAGATGAATAGAGGGAGTAATAACCTCTCTATGTGTGTTGCTTCACATCCTAGAAGCAATTTCTGTTGTATTGCATTGGAAAGTTTTAACTTATAAGACTTTGTTTTGTTGTTAACAGCATCATATTACACAGACTAGTAGTAATAGTGATGGAAATAGAGCTCTAATATGATTTTTATATTTGTTAAACCTAAAATTTACTTTTTTTTTATTTGTGCCTTTTGAAAAAGTTGGACCGTTAATAATAGTCAACCCTTTCCTAAGTCAACTTTAGAATTGCTACGGAGTAATATTTAATCATAAAATCAACAATCAATCTAGAGTAATCAATATCTAGGTTGCTTTCTAATATACAACATTGCGTTTACTAATGATATATGAGGCATTTTGTTACGCAATTTTTTAAAAAAAAGAATTTAACTACGTAATCCTCCGTTTCTTGCTGCTATACACAATTTAATTGTTCAACATTTGGCACTATTCATGTTTAGTCGGCAAATTTAATTGTTTCTTCATCCAGCCCCAGCATTCCACATGCCCCAAAACTTTGTTTTAAAATGCTTATGAAGGCAACAAAGACAGTTTTTGTAAAGAAAATTCCTACTCACATATTATATAATATAAAATATATATGGTATATATATAAGAATTCCAATACAAAATGTTATTGGGCTAAAAAGCCCCAAATGTTATTGGTTTTCGCGGATATTGGGCTTGGGCCAACTGGATCGGCCCACAGATGCATTTTTTTGATAATTAATAATGAGAAATTTACATAAATATACTATTATATTAAAAAATATTTACCATTTATAGCAATACCATTTCTTTTTCCACTTGATCACTTTTAATACATTTATAATAAAGTTTAATACATATTACAAAGAAAAATTTATAGAACACACATAATATAAGTTTTATTGATGAACAATGCATTTATCACACATTTTAATACACTTATAATACAATGTGTCAATTTCTTACCACACAAGCATAATATATTTTTAAAAAATCCAGATATAATACATATATATTGCATACATAATTCACTTTCAATACATATTGCAGATTTATCATAGCATTGCTATAAATGGTAATAAATAAAAAGTATGACTAAAATCAGTAATTATTTATTAAAAGGTACCATCCAAGTAATTTTTCCATTAATAAATGAAAAACTACACAAATTGGAGCCATTAGGTAAAATATGTTATCCAAATTGGATCTGACTTAATATATTTAGGGAATATTTTGCAAATAACCACTATAATAAATTTAATTAGGCTTCTTAGCTATAGTTTGCATATTTACGAGATGTAGTTATAGCTTACTCATTTGTGTATAATTTACGGATACGTTTATATAATTCGCGTGTATTTGTATAATTGAGTTATTTTTGTCCATATTTGTATAAGCATAATTATGTTGGTAGACGTACTTATATATTTTGTATAAGTAAAATATATGAATATACAATTAGAATAACTATATACAATTACGGATTGTACAAATATGGGTACAATTGTAGATCTAAAATTGAATTTGTTTTTCGAAGTAATACAAATTTCAAAATTATACAAATATGATAAAACTCGAAATAAAGAATACATATGAACTTTAAACAGTTATACAAATTATATTCTACAAATTTCAAGTACAAATTTTGAAAACTGCACGTTTATACAAACTCTAAGAAGTTACACAAAAAAGATTGAATGTACACTACTAAAACACTGTTAAAAATGCGGACAAAAAAGCGACGGACGGCATCGCTCCAAAAAACGACGCCATTTGCGATGCTGTCCGTAGTTTTAATTATTTTTTTACTCTTTTTTTTTCAAAAATCGATGGACAATGACTCTATGTTCGTCGCTTTTTGGCGGATTTTTGCGCCAAATATATATATATATATATAATGAATAGTTTTTTATTTAATATACGTAGAAATGTCGTCCGTCACTTTTTATATAATTATTTTTAAATTAATAAATAACGACGCCGTCCGTCGTTTTTTTTATTAATTTTACAAAGAAAAATTTAAATAATAAGTGACATACTGTGTCTCTTAATCCATCACTTTTTAGTCAAAATATTTAATTAAATATTTTACAAAAGCGACGGACAACATCACTTAATTTGTCGCGAGATCATTTATACATGAGATACAAAATAATGTCATCAATAAAATAAAATAAAATGACTTATACTTAAATCTCATGGTATGGATTCACCTTGTTGTAATTTTTGTCCAAGCGTAACGTACATAGTCAAAGGCTTGTAAAAATTAAATCGACATGGTAAATTATTGTTTTATTAAAAATCTTATTTTTGTACATATTGGAGTACCACTTTGAGACATGCACATATATGACCCTAAACGAGTTGATAAATTCAGAATTCACTACAAATCGTCATACATTTTGAAATATCACAAAGTTTAATACAATTAGAAGTTGATTGACTAAGGCTGCATTTATCATCATTTTTGCACAAAATACTCCAACATCCATGCAATATAATGCCCGCAAAAGCTCCAAGTAGAACTAAGCAAATAGCCAAACAAATGCGACGCTTAATCTTTGTATAAGGATCTTCCCATTGTTGATTCAATTCTACTTGACATTCATAATTCATTTGATGACCTACAAATTGATGTGGAGAATGTGGTCCCGGTAATTGAGGAGTTTGGAAAAAGACGGATCCAAAATTTAAAGTTGATGGTGGCAAGTACGAGTTTTGTACTCTTTGCTCATTTGGTCGATTTCGAGGGGATAACTCAAACATAAGGTCATTATATTCTTTCCAAGCGATATCATAATGGGTCAAAGTGACTATATATTTTTTGCCAATGGAATATATGCATAAAGATTGATAATGGCAGCAAATAGTGTGAGGGTGAAAAGGAACCATCGATTGGAACAATTAAGGGATGAAGATTGTGACATTGAAGCTAAGATGACACCTTGGAACACGAAATAATAATTTGCAAGTTGAAAAACAGTATTTTGAAGATGTTGAAGTCTTTCTTTGCACTTGTCAACACGCCTTTCCATTGCTTCTTGCACAGATTGGCTTCTTGCATTATTATGATCAATTATATTAGTAGCTCCTCTTGCATTTCCTCCCCTTGAAATATGATCCATTGTATCAAATGAAGTGTTATTCCATATGGTATGTATATATATATATAGTAGGGAGACTAGCATTTTTGGTCCCTCAATATTTAATAAATTTTAATTTTAATTCTTGTGATATATGATTGAACATATTTAACCTTCAATTAATTAAAATGTGTGCTTTTGGTCCTTTTAGGTTGAAGATATGTCATATTTGGACGTCTTCTAGAGGTAGGGGTGAGGTCTCGTCCACTCAATCCTCTTAGACCTCAGTATTTATGATTACACTAAATATGTTATTGTTGTTGTACCCTAGCTAAAATATGGAGTAGCAAATATATGTTTAACATAACATATTGGTAACTGAATGGTGGAGTTGGTTAATATTTCTGAAAATTTATGAATATTTATAAGTAATTAAAGGGATCAAAATTGTACATTTCAAATAATTGGAAGTTGGATATATTCTTAATCAGATAAGGACTAAAATTGAAATTTATCAAATTTTAGGGATTTAATTCCGTTCTTCTTTCAATTATTATGAAATACTTCACCTTCATCTTGATTAATTATTAATTAATCATCATTAAAATAAGTTGGAGCAATTAGGCCCTCATTCTTGAGCAATATTGAAAAGAAACTTGCCCATCACTTAGAATTGTTTGTACAATAGTGGTTGAAATATATTCTCAACTAATATAATTATATCCCCCGATTACTTGGTAGTTAGTACTACTAATTCTTTGCTGAGAAGATTCAACATCAAAGGAATGTCAAAACAAGTTCCTTCACCAATAATATATAATATATATATATATATATATATATATATCTGAGAGAAGACAGAGTCTCCAAGAGTTCAACTAGGTTCTGAGAAAAAACCTGTGTTAATTTAGTCGAAACCTAACGTGTTACAAGAATAATTAAATGCCTACATTATTTTTGGACGAAAAAAATAGATATATACGTGGTGCTTTAGTTTGTTTATTTTGTTTCAATATGACTAGTGTTTTACGGTTTCGAAAAGAATGCAGTAATAGTATTAGTAGCTTTATGATTTGAAAATGAATGAATACAGTAATAGGTTTAGTTTTTTACTATATCACATATTGCTTACCAGCATTGTGAGCTTTCTTAAATATTTAACTTTTAAATTATAATTTTGATCCTTGTGATATATGACGACTCAACTCGCTCTAAAGAAAGATGTTGAAGGGGTTGATATTAACACTTGATTGTGAAAGTAATAACGATGAAGATGATCTTAAAAATCTACACAATGTTCTAAGTGATTATTCATCCTAACGAAAAACAAAGAAGTGATTGTAATTGGTAAATAAATAAATTTATTTGAACTACATATAAAATTATTTGAATTTAGACCTTCAATAAGTAGAAACAAATGAAAGCATCAATCATCTTAGAAATTACACAACTATACAACCTTCAAGGGAAAATTACAATTTTTTTAGCAATATCTTTAAATTTACATTTTATAGTATACTCCAATCCATAAAAAGAATGGGGAATTTTTGCATATAGCCACTCAAAAATAGCTTAATTATGCTCCATAGCTATAGTTTTCTAATTATGATTCGTAACTACATGTTAGAGGGAGGAGAGCGGCGAGTGAGATTGTGAGAGGGGGGGAGAGAGGCGAGCGAGAGAGAGCAGAGAGGCGAATTGTATGTGTATATCTATCAAAAATAATTATATATATGTAACTGATATACATATGTATTTATATATTTGGCGAGCGAAATTGGGAGAGGGAGGAGAGAGGTGAGCGAGAGAGGGCAGACAACGGAGAGAGGTGAACTCTATATGTATATCTGTCAGATAAATTGTATATACATAACTGATATACATATGTATTTGTATTGTATATACGTAATTGATATACATATGTATTTGTATATCTAGCGAGCGAGATTGAGAGAGAGAGGAGAGAGGCGAGAGAGAGGGCATAGAGTGGAGAGAGGTTAATTGTATTTGTATATCTGTCATATAATTGTATATTTTTATATATAATTTGAATTTGTATATGTTTAAAATGAGGAGTGAAGCGACGAAAATATAGCTAAAATTAAGTTGTGAGCCGTAATGAATTCAAACTGTAGCTATGTTAGCTAATTAACTAATATATATTTGCTTATCCGCGTAATTTTCCCTCAAAGGAATTCCAGATGGACCCTAAACCAAACCCTCCCTATTTTCTATTTAGAAATATATTCTCCTCGTACATTATAATTCCTACCAACCCAAATAAACGCTAAAAATATTCTCTTCCACAATTGTTGAAATAGAAATAATCATAACCCACCCCATTCGAAGTTCGAAAATCTAGCTCCTCTTCGATCCAATCTAAACTAATTAATATAGTAAATCAAATTAGGAATAAATCAGATACGTTTGTCATAAACATGATCAACAAGGTATTATATGTACATATAATTATACGTATGTTATCATAAACTATTCATACAGTCTACAGATAATGGTAATACAGTACTCTGACACTTTTCGTTTTTCGAACGTCAAACAGTTTAAGGTTTAAGGTTGACCGGGAATTTGCACATGAAATCTTCAATTTTTTTAAAATGAAATTTATATATTTTTAAACTATGTATAAGTACTATAAGTTACAATAATTGACAATTCAAAATAATCAAAAGATATATGAAAAATTTACGGTCAAAGAAAGATTTGTTTGAATCTCGAAATCTGAAAGGTGCCACATAAATTAGAACGAAGAGAGTATAACTTATGCTCCCCAATGACTTGGTAAATTCAGAATTCACTACAAACCGTCGTACACTTTGAAATATCACAAAGTTTTATACAATTAGAAGTTGATTGACTAAGGCTGCATTTATCATCATTTTTGCACAAAATACTCCAACATCCATGCAATATGATGCCCGCAAAAGCTACAAGTAGAACTAAGCAATTAGTCAAACAGATGCGACGCTTAATCTTTGTATAAAGATCTTCCCATTGTTGATTCAAATGTACTTGTTCTTCATTAGTCATTTGATCACCTAGCTACAAGTTGATGTGGATAAGATCGTGCCGATTGAGGAGTTTGGATAGAGATGGATTCAGAACTTAAATTTGATGATGACACGTAAGAGTTTTGTAGTCTTTGCTCATTTGGTCGATTTCGAGGGTTTAACTCGATCCAATGACTTAATGGGGAATTTCTTATAAGATGAATAAGTGATGTTCCAATTTGTGTAGGTTCATTTGGTAATTGGTGTCTAGGGGATAACTCAAACATAAGATCATTATAGTCTTTTCAAGCTATATCATAATCTCTTAAAGTGACTATATACTTTCTCCCCATGGAAAATATTGCATAAAGATTGATAATGGCAGCAAATAGGGAGAGGCTAAAAAGGAACCATCTATTGGAACAATTGAGGGATGAAGAATGGGATATTGAACCTAAAATAACACCTTGGAACACAAAAAAATAATTTGCAAGTTGAAAAATAGTGTTTTGAAGATGTTGAAGTCGTTCTTTGTACTTGTCAACAAGTTTTTCCATTGCTTCTTGCATAGATTGCCTTCTTGAATTGTTGTCAATTGTATTTGGTGCTTGGCTTTGACCTTGATTAGTAGCTTCTCTTGCATTTCTTCCCCTACCAATATGATCCATTGTATTGAAATGAAGTGTTATTCCATATGGTATATATGTTGTTGCTATTGTATTAACCTAAAATATGGAGTAATAAATATGAGTTTAGCATAACACTAATAACTGAATGGTGGAGTGGTTAATAATTCTAATTTTTTTAAAAAATATTATAAGCAAAAAGATCAAAATTGCACAATTAAACATTTCAAGTAATCGAAAGATATTCTTAATCAATAAGCACTAAAATTGAAATTTATCAAATTTTAGGGATTCAATTCTTCTCTTGTTTTGATTTGTTTGAAAATACTTCACTTTCATCTTGATTAATTAATATTTTTCAAATAAGTTTGGAGCAATTAATTAGGTCCTCATTAATTCTTCAGCAATATTATTGAAAAGAAACGTGCCCATCACTTAGAATTGTTTGTAGAATAGTGATAGTTGAAGTATACTAATATTATATCCATAGTTTATTTACTACTAATTCTTTGTTGTGAACTGTCAACATCAAAGCATGTCAAAACGAGTGCACCAATAAAATTGGATTATGAGAATATTTTTGGAAAAGAGAAGACCAAGTCTCCATGAGTTCAGCTTGCTATAGGTTGTGAAAAAACATGTAGTGTTAATTAAATCGAGACCTACATTATTTTCGGGTTCGTATAAGCAAAAAACAAACAGATATTCTATCAATTTAAAAATAAGTGATGATTTAACTTATTTATTTTATTTCAAATAAGTAGTGTTTTAGAGTTTCAAGAAGGAATCAATTTTATTCATCCAAAATTATGCTTGTTTATATAATCAAGAACCATTTATTATATTTTTTTTATCAGGGGTAAGTTAGTAAAAACACTCCTACTATTTTTAGGAATGAGTATTTTCTTGAGGGGTGTACGGTGTACCCAAACTAAAAACACCACTTATTTTTTAAACTGAGGGAGTAATTTACTTCATTTTAAGGGCAGGGACGGAGCCAACATATATCTTAAGGGCAGGGGCGAAAAATATTACTATTTATATATGGTTAAAATTATTTTTTAGGTATGTATAATAGATGTCGAACCCCCTTCCGCTAGTTCGTGTGTTTACTTATCAGATTTTAAACCCCCTTATTAAAAATTCTGGCTCCTCCGCCACTGCTTAAGGGCTGTAAAATGGACGGATTAGATCAAAATAGATTGTACTAGTAATTAATAAATGAAGACGAATGATGTTTGCAACAGCTATAGTCCAACTAGATTTAGTCTCTTATCTCTTAGTTTGTGTTGTCTTTGTTATTGTACATGTGTAACGGTAGGACTCTAAGTTAGATGCTATATATATATATATATATATTCACTTGTGTACATCACATGATGATATAATGAAAAATGATTTTACATGGTGTCAGATCCCTAAGAGGTTAAAACAACCCAAAATCTTTCTAACGCATACAACTTTGACAACAATGAATTAAAGGTGACTCCTTTACTACACACAATTCTTTTGCTATTGCTTTTCCCTCTCTAAACCTTGCCCATCAACTGCCTGTGAAACTTGCATCCTCCAATTTATTGTTGTAGAAGACACAATTATTCCCTGGTCTTGATTATCATATTAAAGGTGATTCCAGAATAACTTCTTGATAATAATCAATCCAACATATGAAAGAAACAACAGATCACAATGATGAAATTCTAGCTTATCAGGGTGCATATGGGCAAGCTACTATATCTAACCACAACCAGACATAGCCTATAGTGTGCAGACTCTGGTTCATTTCTTACAACAATCAAAGCACTCTCTTACAAATGATGGAAATCAAAGAAGTAATCCACTGTCTCTAGGAGTTCAAATAGAATCTGAATATAGGATCCTTGCATCCATAGTAGCAAAATTGGCTTGCAGAAGACATAATTAAATGTGTGATACAACACTCTGAGGGATAGTTTGGTAGGAAGGATAAGGAATAACTAATTTCGAGATTAGTTTTAGAATGAATTTAGTTGGGATAAAATCACATCACTTATTTCGGAATTGTAATATTATTATTTTTATCTATGTTAAAATTAGTCTGATGCTAATTTCAAACAACTAATCCCAAAATAATTAATCTGCTCGGAACAACTTTTTCTTAACCAAACTTACGTACGTTGGTTTATATGATGAGACTATGTGAATTAGAGTTTCTTATTTGGTGACAAATTATTGCATGGACTTGACGTGTTGCCACTTAAGAAGATAAGATTCGATTTGCTATCAATATTTCATCCATAACTACACCAAATCAAAGAAGTAATCACCACTTTTTCAATATAATATATTGAGCTTTTTTTGGAGGTACAAAGTGAATAATACGTACGTAATCTCATTCTTATGTAATTCATTTTTAATGGTGATTTCATTGTATGTGCAAATAAAAAAGAAAAGCAAAATCAATAATGTAAGTGACATACAAGTGATACATATATGGATCTTGTATCTCATGTATAAGTCATTTTATATTATGTGTAGAATTATACATATAGTAGAATACATATGACACACACTTCATAACATTGTGTATGTTTGGGCGTATGTCCTATATTTATCACCCTACATACAATTGTATATGATCAGTGTATACACCCACTAAATCTATAAGCCCTCCGTTTATAGTTTGGCTCAAATATGTCTTTACTGTTAATACTTTGGTTCAAAAATGCCCTTAAACTATGCGAAAGGAACAAAAATGTCCTCCGTTTGTAGTTTGGTCAAAAAATGCCCTTACCGTCAATACTTTGGTCCAAAAATGCCCTTATTGCTTTTATGGGTAAAAAATGCTCATTTTCCAAATAAATATATTATTATTTTCTTTTTAATACATTTTTTTTCTAATAATATTTTTTTAAATTAACAAATGTTTATCTTACTTCAATTCAGAAAAAAAATAAAAAATGAAAATATTTCTTATTTTATTATCATTATTTTTTATCGTTATATAAATATAAATTAATGATGGATCTACTATGATCTTATATATATGACATATATTATCTGTCGAAAGGGTACATGAAGTTATTCTATTTTAATTAATAAAATGAGATTAAAAAGGAAAAATATTTCCTACATTTTTATTTGTTAAAAGTGATTTTAGAAGAAAGAAAACAAGAATAATGTTCTTTAATAATATTTTAATTAGGAAGAAGATATGTTTAAAAATAATATATTTATTCGGAAAAGGACATTTTGACCCATTTTGTAACTATAAGGGCATTTTTGAATCAAAGTATTGACTGCAAGGACATTTTTGAACCAAAGTATTAACGGTAACAGAGGGCATTTTTGACCTTTTTCTCTTAAATTTATATCCTTTAAATGTAGAATTTGACATATATATATACAACATAATTTTCCGACGAAGGGTGTCCAACTGGACAGTACCCTGTGGTACATCTAGCTACACCCCTGATTCCATCCCAAATAAATAACAATTTTCATTCCTACAAGAATCGTAATAACTAATTTCATCCCAAATAAATAACAACTTTCATTCTTGCAAGAGTCATAATGACTAATTATATCCAAATAGTAAATAACAACTTTCATTTTTGCAAGAGTCATAATGACAAATTTTATCCCAAAAAGTAAATAGCAACTTTCATTTTTGCAAGAATCGTAATGACTAATTTCATCCCAAATAAATAACAACTTTCATTCTTGCAAGAATCGTAATGACTAATTTCATCCCAAATAAATAACAACTTTCATTCCTGCAAGAGTCGTAATGACTAATTCCATCCCAAATAAATAACAATTTTCAATCTCCATCTCAAATAAATAGCAACTTTCATTCTTGCAATCCCAAATAAATAGCAACTTTTATTCCTGCAAGAGTCATACACTCATAATGACATGCCATAATTAAGAATAAAAAACTGAGATTTAATTACTTAAATTAAGGTCTAACCATGATTATAATAACAAATAATTTCTTTATTTACTTTTAAAAAAATATCAATTTCATAATTCTAGATAAAAATTCTCATTCATCACTGTTCCTATTTACTACCAGCTATTTTTAAAAAAACAATTTTTTTTTCTTTTTTTTGTTACGAAAATTCTCTTTCTAAAATTCTTTGGAGAAAAAATAAATTAATATCATGCAGTTTCTTTTTAATTTAAAATTTCCAAATATTCTTTTAAATTTTCTTAACATTACTGCATGACCAAAAAAAAAAAAGACAAAAGAAAATATTTTTTTACAAAAAAAGATGAGCTCGTTAATCAAATGGAAAATAGCTAATTTTCGAAGTAAATTAATGAGATTATTTTTTTTAGTTAGAATAGTGGGTTTGATAAAAAAATTTAGAAGTAAATAAAGAAATTATTGTTATTCTAATCATGATTAGACCTTAATTTAGGTAATTAAATTTCAGCCATTGATTCTTAATTATGACATATCGTTGTCATCTAAGTAGGTACTGGAAAATGGAGAGGATGAGTAATGGAGAGGAGCCTCATCCCAAATGAAAACATGTCAAGATTTATTACAATCAAAATTAAAGTTCAAAACAAAGTACTAGTATCTTTTAAAAATAAAAACACAAGATTTATGACAATTAGAAATAAAAATAAAATCAGCAGTATCATTAAAAATAAAAATACACGCAGCGCAGGAAAATAGACAAAAGATACACATCCTCCATAACAACGATTTAAGAAAAAAAAGGACTTGATCAAAATAAAGCATGATCGAATTCATATAAGATAGGCTATTTGTAACAACTCAAGTTACCACACAAAGAGGATATATATTATAATTGCGAAAGAACACAAAATACAATTGAGAAATGGGAACGACTAACGTCCTTACAAAGAAATTGAGAAAACTTAACTGAACGGAAAGAAGAGCAGAAAATATAGAACTAGATAGAAGGAGATGGGAAACTTAGACTAAGAAGGGAGATGAGAGGAAACACTCTTTTCTTTAACAATTTGCATAACCCTCCTTTCCAACTCATTTTCCCTTTTAACCAAATGCTAATTGGGCCTGGATCCTAAATAAAACACTCTCATATTTTACTTGGCCCAACCTCATTTACCACTTCTAACTCATAGGCCCTTATAGAGCTAGCTTGGTTCACAACACTATTTCTCAAATTAAGTTTTGGGAATGTCCCCCTTGCCAATTAATCTCAGGTCTGTGGCGTCAAGCGCTGAATTAATTTCCCATTTATATGGGCCTCTACGGTAGATGTTAATTGAATGAGTTTTGATACAAGATAAACTTTTAATTGAAGCAACAATGTATATAATTAATAAATATCATTTTCGCTAGACTACAACGTAATGTCACGACCCGAGCCTACACCCTGGACGTGGCCGGCACTCGAAGACCATTGCTGGTCCCCAAGCGAACCCTCATCCTGGCTGACTACAAGCGAAAAACTGATTCAAGCATACAAAGCTTAAAAACTGAAATAAAAGTTCATAAAACTTAAATACAAACTTTAAGTCCAAAGAAAACTCTGTATAATAAAATATATACAACTCGCCATAAAAAGACAACTTTAGTCTTTAAAACATTTAATAAAATAAATGATATAGACTTCTCAACTGTACTGACTATCTATGAAGCCTCTAACTGATAAAGATGGAAGTCGGGACAAGACCCACGACATCCTCACAACTGATATAACTGAAAGGTAAATGAAATCCTCCGAAAGCAAGGAGGCTCACCATAGCTAACTCGAACTATCGGATGTATCAACGAAGCTCCTGTTGATGATCCTGAATACCTGTGTCTGCATCATGAAAAGATGCAGGCCAAATGGCTCAGTACGTGGAATGTACGAGCATGTAAGGGGAATTCTAAAACATAAACATAAGCTTGAAACTTGATAAAAAGGAAACATACTTGCCTGTTTTCAATCTTACTCAACTCAAGGAATACTCCAAACTACTCAAACTTACTCAACTCAGAAGTACTCAAGGATAAGATACTCAACTCAGAGATTAGATACTCAACTCAAGGATATGATATTCGACTCAAAGATATGATATTCGACTCTGGATACTCAACTCTGGATACTCAACTTTGAATACTCAACTCAATATGACTGAACTCATTTCAATATAAAGCAATTTAAAACAAGTGCAATATAAAGAAACAAACTGTTTAAAAACATGCTGTGAAATCTGTGTGTATGCAAGGATACAACATAACTCTGAAATGTATATAAAAATACAATAAACTGATGTATATAAAAATACAATAACTTCTGTGGGAGTTTCTCTAACCGACAACCATCACATAAGAGCTATAGTGATGATACAGCGATCTACCTCACGCTGCCAGCGCATCCTATACCCGGCCAAAGGTATAGGACCTGAACTGCCTAATGGATCCACTAGTCTATTTCGAAAAAGGTTCATCTAAAAAGTATGACCCTTTTCTACCCATGGTGGCTACATGGTTTATGGAGGCTGTGAGTTGTCTAAACTCTCCCCCATATCGGTGCTCAATACTACTCCCAAAAATATACTAGCTCTTATGTTTTAAAAACATACTTCTTTCTGCTGATTTGAGATAATTGCTCAAAAACTTAGCTCAAAGGCTATCTTGGAAATCTCAGTTTCCCTGCTTGCTTCATTTAGAAAGCTATTACTCTTTTCTGAAAACTAGCCCGAAGGCCCTTTGGAAATCTCAGTTTCCGTTCTTATTTAAATGTGAAAACATTTATAAACTCTTTGGGAATACTTAGTCCCCATATACTTTTGAAGAAAAAGACTTCAAACTTTACTCTTTACTCTTTACTGAACTCAAAACTTAAGTCTTAAAACAAAGTTAAAACGTTTGTAAAAGACTTCTTAAAATATGGTTCATACCGAATTATGGACATGAACTACTCAATGCAAGGTTTTCAATAACCATAGATAGAACTCAAATACTTGGAACTCAAGAACTTCAATGATATTACTAATTTCAAGAATGCTCAACTCAGAGGGTTCGTGCGGAATTATAAGCATGAACGACTCAACTCAAAGACTCAAAGATACTTCTCTTCTCAAGACTGCTCGACTTATAGGATTCATGCGGAATTATGGGCATGAACAATTCAACTCAAAGACTTTATGGGTAACATGTAATAGTCCCATGCTTAGAAATATAATCTCAAAGGGGATTAGGAACTCAATACTCAAGACTTAGAACTTGAAGATACTACTCCTCTCAAAGATACTCAACTTCTGGAGTTCATGCGGAATTTATGGGCATGAACGACTTGACTCGTAGGTCTACATAACATTATGAAACTCATGTATGTGACTCTTCTCATTCTCTGACTTACTTCCTCAAAACTTAGTTCAAATCGATAGTTGATCTCAAAGGATTCACAATTGAACTCAAAGGCTTCCTTGAACTCTACTCTTAACTCTCTCTTGAATTTGAATTATGAATTCAAGAGTTATGATTCATGATATGAAGGATCTCAATAACAATATAGCTATTCGATAATTAGGAATATAACTTTTAAAAGAAACGTGAATTCAAGAACTCAAAATCAACTTATCTCAAGAATACTCAAATCTAGGGAAAGTTTCCTAGATTACTCTTTTACTGATCTGAAAGTAGATGTAGGGTGTGAGGACGAACTAGTCCAACACTATGATAGCCTTACATACCTAGAAGAACAAGATTATTGAAGAATCTTGAAGAATCTTTAAGAATCTTGAAGAAGAACTTGATTAGAAGCCTTGAAACCCTAGCTTGAAGGTAAACAATCAAGAAGACCTTTCTTGAGATTCTCGAGTTAGTTTCTTAAAATCTCTATAGCCAAAAATTATGATTTTCATGAGTGAAGATGAAAATCTGATTGTTTTGAGCTTTTTATTAGTCAAGAAATTCGTTGATGGTTTTCTTGGAGGTAAAAAGACAAAAACCGATTATTTTCAATATTTTCCCGTCGGCTAATTCGTAACAGCACTGTATAGGTTACTAAAATAGTCATAACTTTTTACTCAGATATTGGATTGACGTGAAATTGGTGGGGTTGGAAAGTAGATTCAATTACCTTTAATTGGATAGGTTATGGCTCACGTAACTCTTAATATTCTAAGAGATATGGTCGTTTAAAGTTGACCTAAGCAGAATCTTACTTCAAAACTTAATAAACTTCAAGAACTCATCAAGAACTTAAATCCATAAATTTCAAGAACGAAATTACGCTGAATAAATCATGATTGGCGTGTGGGTGAAAGAACCCAACACTATGGTAGCTTACATACCTCTTAGGGATTAAACCCATGGCGAAAATCCGCAACAAGATGCAAGAATCTCGACGAACGCTTTCATCCTTTCTCTTTTCTCCTCTTTTCTCTTCTTCTTTTGTCTTCTTGAATTCTCAACTAAAACCCTAGGTGTATTTTAGAATTGTAAAACTGAACCTAATCAGATTAGACCCCTAAAATATTACTAAAAACGAATTAAATCTGTTTGGGTAAGGTAAATACCAAAATACCCCTTACTATTTTCGGTTGACTTTCCTTAACTAGACATCCTAACTTCAAAATGTCATATCTCACTTATCTGAACTCGAAACTTAGCAAACTTGGTGGCGTTGGAAAGATAATTCAAAGATGTTTCCTACGGTATCTGGTAGAATTCCTAAATCATCCTGAGCTAGGAGTTATGGTCATTTGAAGTCAACCCAAAACTCATACTTAGCTTAACTTGTAAAATTTCAGATTTTGCTATTTCCAATTTAATTCTTTTTGGAACTCAAGGTGCTACATCTAGTGACCTTAACACTTAAGAAATTTTAATTCCTCGGTAAAATCTCACTCACTACGATGAACGGTTCGAGTCTTAGTTAAAAAAAATTTCTGGGGTGTTACAAGTATCTTACTTGGAATAGTTTGAATATAATGAATTGAGTCGAAATAGGCTGAACAGACCGGAGATGAATGGAACCACGATGTGTCCTATAAGAAATGAAATAATATATATTTTCATAGGGCAGTATATATATATAAAGGTAATCGTGAAAATTAAATTAAATTAAATTAAATATGAAGGATAATGAAGTCATATATATGACATCATTGGGATATTCCTCACATGAAATTTTACAATAAAATTATACAAATATAATCAAGACAACTTTGCGTAATTCAGTCCCAATTAATGGGATTAATACCTTAGATGGTCACTCAACTATCCACTTTTGCCTCAAAAAGTCACTCAACTTTTAATTTTCACTAAAAAGTCACCATGTGAGTGACTTTCTGGGGAAAGACTAGATAGTTGAGTGACCATCTGAGGTATTAACCCCAATTACTGCCAACTGTATTTTATTGTTTTATTTTGATATTATACGGCATACGCCGTTATTGGAGTATAAAATAACATTACCTGAAGTTATCAAATGAAAATCATATTTTCTTAAGTGGAGACGCGTCAAATAAAAGAGATGGTGTAGACACACATCATTGAAATGTGTTTCTCAAACTAATGAGTTATAGTTTAGGTATGAAACTGGTTCCCCCAATAATTTTGATATAAAACTCGAAAAAATAAGATCATATAACTGTATTTTTGACACTTTACTCATGCCTTATCCAAGTGTCTTATAAGAGTACAATATGAATATCTTATGTCCAAACTTGTTTTTTCTAACATTCTTTGCAGTACCAAGTTTGAGAGGAGTATTGAGGAAAGAGTATAGATATACAGGGGTTATACACTGATATACATATGTAATATACATCTTTAAGTGTGTATTGATAGTGATCAGATAATAAGTTGTTAGCTCAAATCCTCAACAAGTGCTATTGCGGAAATACCTTGATCTGGTTTGTTGGGTATATGCTTCGACTTTCTGCCTTGTTTTATTTTTTTAATTTCCGCTAGTTAGTTATGAATTATTGAGACATACGGATCGTGATAAAAAACAAGCCTTACAAGGAGCTCTAAGAACTCTGAATAGTTGTTTGAACAATGAGTTATATCTACGTACTATTAGTGCCAATATTGGCATGTTGGGAACGAGGTCTTATTTTCATTCTTTTTATCAAGCAGTTGCAATTTTTTTTTTTAATTTTTCGTGTTATTATTATTCGAATAAGATCCTGATAATCATAAATTGGACTATTACTAGTATTAATATTGTTATAATCTGTCTCTGTAAAGTGAGTGAAATTTATATATCCTAATCAGAATTAAATTTCACAAAAACAACATTTTCAATAGGAAGAAAGGATGTTGGGAATAGTTTTCATAAATCTTGAAATGAAAACTTTCTTTGATTGTAGGTCTAATATTAAACTTGTATTGAAAAGTTCTTTTTTTTTTTTTCAGAAGGATACTTTAAGTACACCTCTAGAAGAGCGTGTAAGTAACATAAAATCTACTGGAAGAGGCTCCTCTTCAGTACACTAATCTCTCCCGTTGGTTCAGTGCATATTTAATTTAATGATATCAGCTAATTTTAAAATATAATGGTTCATATTTATTTAAATAAAGCAGCCTTTAAATCATGGTCAAATATCATTACTCATGGTGATCCTCAAAACTCTGTCGTCTTCTTCGTAACATCAATTTTTTCAATTTGGAGTTTCTGCAAAAGCCAACTAAAGGATTTGAAAAGGGCACGAAAAATGGGTAGGAAAATATTTTTTTCATATACTATTTTTTTTATTTGAAATTCTCCATTTATTTTTTGGGTCTTCTTTTCTTGTGGTATTTATAATTGTAATCTTTAATTGGGGCTAATCACTCCATTTCAGTCTTTCTCTTTTGAGACTCTCTCTAGTTGTTCATATATAAATGTAAAAATATTAAAATATTGATGTAATTTTAATTTTCAATTGTTTGATTACTCTGTTTTTTGGAGAGTTTTGAAGGAGAAGAAGTATTTCTTTGCTGATTGAGAAAGGAATGAGAGGAGAGAGAATTACTAATAACCATAGTTAATAATATTTGGTCAAAAAAATTAATTAATCTGATCCATTAAAAATTAAATGAATACGTGTCAATTATATAAAATAGCACTGAAAGAAACTGGAGAGATATCACTGGGTAGGAGCCTCTCCCAAAATTTACTTTCATTCAATTAGCCGGCCTAACTAACATGAACGTTTGCTTTCGTCAAATTTAAATATAATAATTGGGATATGTCTCGTATCCATGAGAAAATGTCGCTTTGCACCTTCAGGAAGTTGTTGAATAAATATCAACTTTCATTCTTGCAGGAGTCAATAATGACTAATTCCATCCCAAATAAAAAACAAAAGTTACAACAATCAGAAATTCAAAACAAAACTATAGTATATTTAAAAGTAAAAATACAAGACTTGCGACAATAAAATATTCAAAACCAAACCACCTGTATTCTTTATTATTTATTTTATTAAAAATAAAAGTACACGCAGGAGGAAAACAAATGAAGAAATTAAAAAGAACCGCACACATCCTCCATAACAATAATTAAGAAACAAAATATTGTTTAATTTTTCAGCCGCAGCCTGCAGTATCCATGCATCTAACTGAGTCCTTATTTCTTCACAATCCACACCTCCTTTCTTTCTTTGAATCCCATAGCAAGGAAGTTGAATGCCCTAATCATAAACAAGATGAATAAATTAAGTTATCAATATTAAAATGATAGTACCTTTTATTTTATATATATACTATAGAAATAATCTAACTTAAGTATTTTTAATTTAATTTTAAAATAATTCAAAGAAAAAAATAGGCCAAGAAACCTAAGGGTAACTGCCTTTTCTTTCAGCTGTAGAGCCACCCATTTGACCCTTTACCATTTCAAATAGAAATGTGATTTATTATGATATATACCAATAAAACTTTTTAATTTTTTTCATACCTTAGACGAGAGAGCTCAAGAGGTCTTTGGGGATGAATCACACGGATGATTGATCCCTCTCCATCAGTAAAACCATCGTCAACGATGATCTTTGGGAAATGTACAAAGGTCTGTGGAGTCGAGCGCTGAATAAATTTCCCGTTTATATGAACCTCTACGGTAGAGGGCCTCCCGAAGGACTTATTGCGGGCAAAGAAGGTATGCGCCGTGATAACTTTTGTGCTGAACGGGGCAATTCGGATCACAAGGCCGTATCGTCCTGGCAGTGCATGTAGGAAACTCTCCTTCAGATAGACATCACTCTTTCCCCAGTTTTCTACCTGGACGACCACGTCTAGAAAGTTCATTCAGCTCGGTGCACAGGGTTCAGAAAAAGATGAGTTTATAACTGTATGTAGTTTCTTCATGACTTTCTTTTGAGTAGTCTTAGTGGTACGATCCACTGAGATAGCTTCAACTCAAATACACTAAAATTTAGAAATTGGAGAGCCTAGCAACAGCTCCACGGAGGTGCCGGTAAGATCATGATCGGGTGGTGAAGTTGTAGCTAGAGACATGATAAAGGTTCATGTGAAGATGAATCGATGAATATATTTGATTGAAGCAACGATATCCAAATAATTAAGTTAATGAAATGTTTTTTCCTTCACAAAAGAGATATGTAATGTAATGAATGGAATAATAATTCACTATAAATTTTGAACTCTTATATAAGAAGAGAAATGAAAGGAGTAATTCATTTTCTCTAAAGCAAGAAATGATATTGGCAGATAGTATAAACCCATGTCTACTATCCCTTAATTTTAGCAAATAAGAATTATATTTGCTTAACTGCCGACACGTCAAGTCAATTTAAGATTAATCTTGAATTACTTGTAAATTAGTAATAAATTATATCTGGTTAAATTAAGTGAATATTGCGAAGAAGGTCTTTTTTTTTTTGCCTTGACATTTATATTAGTATTTCTATTATATAGTTCATACGCGTGCTAAATATGTCGACATTTTGATTTTTCAAATACTTCAAATTGAATTTATTAGTAAATCCTGATAGTCACTTTTTAATTTAAAAAGATTATATACGTTATATAAAAATCCATAATTACCTGGAAAATAGTTTTTTAATTTGCAACTTCCCTTTCATCGTGTGAATGGGTGGTTTATGACGATCTCAATGCTGATGCTAGATTTATTTAGGGAAATTTTCTTAAATAGCACTATAATTAATGGGATAATTACGCGGTTAAGCAAATTTATACTACTTAATTACTCATCATAGCTATAGTTTGCTATAATTACCACTCACGACTAACATTATACATTAATTACGCGGGCTGACTTCGAGTTTGTATAATTAGCCACGTTTGTATATGTATAATTCGTCATAATATACAAATACATATGTATAATATATAATTATCTAACCTATATACATATACAATTCACCTCTCTCCCACTCTCTGCCCTCTCTCGCTCGCCTCTCTCCTCCTCCCAATCTCGTTCGCCTCTCTCCTCCCTCTCCCAATCTTGCTTGCCTCTCTCCTCCCTCTCCCAATCTCACTTGCCATATAAACAAATGCATATGTATAATATACAATTATCTAACATATATACATATACAATTCACCTCTCTCCCACTCTCTGCCCTCTCCTGCTCGCCTCCCTCCTCCCTCTCTCAATCTCACTTGCCATATATACAAATGCATATGTATAATATACAATTATCTAACATATATACATATGCAATTCACCTCTCTCCCACTCTCTGCCCTCTCTCGCTCGCCTCTCTCCTCCCTCTCCCAATCTCGCTCGCCTCTCTGCTCCCTCTCCCAATCTCGTTTGCCATATATACAAATACATATGTATAATATACAATTATCTAACCTATATACATATACAATTCACCTTTCTCCCACTCTTTGTCCCCTCTCTCTCGCCTCTCTCTTCTCTCTCCCAATCTCGCTCGCCTCTCTCCTCCATATAACATGTAGCTACGAATTGTAATTATCAAACTATAGCTATGGAGAGTAATTAGACTATTTTTGAGTGGCTATATGTGAAAGTTCCCCTTAGTTAATTCCCCTACTAATAGATTATAGAAAGATTATTTGTTAAATTATATATATACATGCATACATACATATTCTAGTTTTTATACGTACATACATAAAATACGTCTGACATACACACAAGACGATATACAATGATATATATAATTGTATGTACGGTGATACTAATAGGACATACGCCCAAACATACACAATATGTATGACTTGCGTCATATTACTGGGAAAATTGCTTCAACCACCAAATCAATTTAATTAATAAAGAGTATGACATCAATAATCGAAACATTTCATTTTTCTATACTCATTTTTTACATTCATGTGGGTTTGGGCGGTTTGACACTCTCAAACCCAAAGCTAAACGAAATATTAATTCTTTGTTAGATTTTGTGATTAAGAATACCTTCCTCGTTAAGTAAATAGCTAGACCACCTATACCCCTTACTTTAACATGGGGTGTCATGTGCATTCGATTTTTCGATTTGATTTTCTATTATACGGTTTTGATTTTGAAAAAGTGTAATTCAATCCGAATCAAAATAAATTTGGTTTGGTTTAATTCTTTTCGGTTCGATTATTCGGTTATCTCAATAATTTACTATCTAATATAAATCACAAGTAAAACGTACAACGTAATACTTAAAAGTATACCAATTATAGATGTCCAAACATAAAAGATAAACTAAATCATAGTGAAAGATAATAACTAAAAAGGGACTAAAGTGTATATATAAAAATAATATAATTCGAGTTTTTTGATTTATCAATTTTTATTTTTCTAAATTCGAAATCAAATAAAGCAAATTATTAAGACAAAATCAAATTAAAAAAAAATAAAATCAATCCAAATTAAAATTCAATTCGATTTACTACACTTAAAATTAAAACCCAAATTTAATAACCAATACAGTGTGGACATTTTAATGAATTACATAAGAATGAGATTACGTACGTATTATTCACTTTGTGTACCTCAAAATACGCTCAAATATAATATTGAAAAAGTTACTCCAATATTAGTAGCAAATAGAATCTTATCTTTTTAAGTGGCAACAGCCAACACGTCAAGTCCATGCCATAATTTGTTACCAAATAAGAAACAAACTTAGACGGAATTTTTACTCTAATTCATATAAATCAATTGGGAACAAGTTATCTTGGTCGGTTACCCTTGAATAAAAATAATATTATAATAATAAGATAACAAATCTAAGATAATAAATTAATAAAAGTAAATTCAGATTTGTAAACATTTTGATTTATAGCGCACTTTATTATCTTTAAAAAGAAATGTACGTTGACTAAAATCCATATTACTAGGGAAGTTGCTGCCCAACCTGTCATTTTAATTAATAAAGAATATAACATCAATGATAACATTTCATTTTTCACATTCATGTGTGGATGGGCGGTTTGACAGTCAATGTCCAACGAAAAAGACTTTTTATAGGTTAAGAAATAGGGAAGGAGGATAAAAAATACTCTAAACTATTAAAAATGGAACAAATATATCTTTTGTTAGATTTTGGTATTAAAAATAGGAAAATTTTTATTATAACACAAATATGTGCTATATATTTACTATATACAGTTATAATGTTAAAAAATTACATTACACTACTCAAGATTAACACTGATGGAAGCTTCAACATAAGTAGTGCCGGCAAAATGAACTCATATTTTGGTAACCCGTCCAATCCGCCCATATTTTAATGGGTTGGGTGAGTGACTTTTTACATGGGTAAAATATGGGTTGATATCCATATTCAACCCATACACATTTGGATAAAATATGGATACAATATGGATTAGCCAAATGGGTTAAGCTTCTAACTTTTATTCACTCAAAACTCATGATATTGCTAATAATATTGTAACTTCTCTTCCTTTTTATGTTCTTCTATAGAACTAATTACTTTCCTCTATAATTGAAAATGTGAAGTCTTTGGCCCTCCAAAAATATATATTTTAAATCTACATTTCTTTGTTAATTATAATTATATTTTTTTATTTGTTTAATTTTATATTGGATATAAATAATAGCGTAATATAAGAAAATCATGTATTAGTATTGACATTGTTTAAAGTGCATTAAGCATGTTTTAGTCCTAAATTGCAAATATTCATTTACTTTGAAATTAAAAAAATATTTTACCCTTGTTATTACATAAATTTATTTATATTGAAAAGTTATAGGATTTTTTTTTTTACTTTTATGATACAATAAAACTAAATGAAACATTTTCAATATTTTTCAACTAAAAAAAAGACTAAAATATTTTCTCCATGTTGAATTTTTAAGTACAGTACTATTTATTCATGAAAATATGGGTAAGCTAGTATTTTACCCAACTCATTTCTTACCCAATCCATTTTTACCCATATCAAATATGGGCGGGTTGAATTATTACCCATTTTATGTTGATCATGTTTTACTCGAAAATATAAATAAAAGAAAAATGACTAAGTTTCGAAAAATCGATTAAACTTATGGTTTAAGAGAAATCGAATTTTCAAAAGGACAGAATCGCCACTTAATTTTTCAATAAAAATCAAGAAAAAAACTTTAGGTTTTCAAAAGACTGAAATAGATAAAATCAATTGAAAATAAAAGGGTTCGAGTTCAAATGTACATTCCGAGAAGGTGTTAGGCCCTCGGAATGTCCGCTAACTTGCAGTTGATCGGCGATTTGACTAAAATGACTTCGACTAATTTTAGAAAATATTAACTAAGTAAGAAAACTTATTGTTTATTTTTTTTATTATTTATTATTATTTTATTATTATTGTCATTTTAATTATCTTAAGGGAAAATGAAATAAAGAGGAATTTTTCTAAAAGGGAAATAAATTAAGTGACAAGGCGAATAATAAAATAAAGCTAAGTATAAAATATAAATATTTTAATTTGAATATATAAAAAAAGTGAAATGACTATCTTTGAGAATTTAATTAAATTAAACCATAAAATAAATAAAGTTAGTCCAACAATACAATGTAAATAATAATAGAGGGAAAGAAATATTTGGACTTGGACTTTAGGCCCAAACCCAATTAAATTGGCCTTTTGTCCCACCTGTCCTAAGTTTACAATTTTGCCAATAATCATGGGTCAGCCCATTAACTCCTTTGGGTCTGCTGAAATCAAAACAACCAAGTGCAATTACGCCAAGCAAGTTGCGTATACATGGCTGTATACTGGTGTATACAGGTTGTATATCGAAGGTATACTGCCTTCTTCTGAGATACTATGACCTGCATTTTCAGTTTCTGACCCCTCTTTTATTCTTCAACCTGTGGCTGCTGCGTTTTAATCAGTATAAAAGCGTATACCTCTGTATATCGGTGTATACAGGTTGTTTTTCAGCCTATTTTCAACCTTTTCGGAATCTGTAATTTAATTTTCCAGCACATGTTTATCATTCTCCAACCCTGTTCGTCGGTTTCAAAATCCAGTTGACTCGATAAAAAAAAAAGAATCGGGCCTCTAAGGCCTATCAATGGAATGCAAGAAAGAGAAGTCTCCAAGGACTCGGGAGGAGCCGATTCACACATAGAAAAAGAACAAAACAAGATAGAAATTAGTAACGGAGCGTACTTTAAATCTGTATAATGCAACCAAGACACATAAAAATAAAAATAAGGCAATAATGCATGTGCTTAGTTTACTATGCTAGTGTTATGCTAAGATGACCAAGGGAAGCATACAATGCCTAAGAAACTAAGAAATTAGATCCAACAATAATGCAAAATAAGCGAATTTCATACCCTAAGACTACAGAAACTTGACAGACACATGTTTAGATTTTTACGAGCAAACATGAATCATACATATATTTGAAAATTTGAGGCATCTTTATGAAAACTTTGCCAATGTAAGTCATAAATAAATACATGTAATAGTATGTGATGCTAGAGAAGTTTATTTAGGCTATTACAATTTTTAAATAAATATGAAGTTAATACATTTTTAATGAATCACTGTTACCAAATAAAATTCATACATCAAACTAACTTCTACATGGCATACATTCAATCATAGAGTCTTGATATCTCAACATACCTCAATACTTTTTGAATTCTAAGAAATCGGAAGCAGACAGACGACAATAAACATCACATACAGACTATATTCAACGAACCCTCACATAACAGAAAACAACATTCTAAATCGGATTCAAAAGAGATACGGAAGAACAAGTTCAAGAATTTTCAAGAGCCATGGATGCAAATGAACATGATCAAAACGCACAATCAAAGACTCAAACGAACAACAAGAAGGATAGTGACTGCACTCGAAATGTTTAACGAACAAACCCAACAGTAAACAAATGGCATTATAACCTCATAAAAAAAATCAACCAATTCGTGTTCTACTCACATTCTTCAAAGATATTTGAAGATGAGTAACTCGCACGAGGGATACACCTCATACATTAGTCAACTGAGTTAACCCCATTCGAAACCAACCAAACTTTCAACATACAACAACGATGAACCGAGCAAAGAACAGAGTTATTCGAAGAAACAAATACGACAACACCGAAAACGAGTTAAAATAAAAAGGGGAGTTCACCTTTTATGGGGCAGCGAACGGGACATGACGAGTAGAGGATTAACGACTTCACTACCACTGAAATGCTACTCCGAGAGCGTTGATGAACAGAGCAAAAATCAAACGAGACTCGAAATTTTGTTCCAACTTTCTATGACTTCAAAAGCCTATTTCTAGAATGCTTATATATTAATAGGTATAGCTAATATTTCACTGTGCTTTTCTCAAGTTCGAACTATTTCCTCCCAATATTTTTTCCCTAATCTTTTTTCTCCCACCCCCACACAATGAAGAAGAAGGGGAATTTATAGGGGGAAACTAGTGTTCGGAATGGGGGGAAAACAGATGAAATCCGAATAGAGAATGCCCAATTCAAAATTCAAACTCCCAAAATCCTTTCACCATTTTAGGGAGGACACCTTTTCTCTGAAAAATCTCCCCATTCCGAAAGAGGAAAGGGAGTAGACGCGTGCTTGCTTTTATGCACTGTTCATACGAATTGAAAGGGACATAAGGAAGAAAATGGGGAGCGTACAGGGTCATTTTGGAATTGTTCACGCGTTGGAGAAGATGGGGAAGCTGTTGTTTGGCGTGTTGGACTGCTGCATACAACTATTGTTGACATTGTTAATTCTCTTGAGGGATTGAGGAGTGGGCCGGGTTAGGGGAAAAGAAGTGGGCTAGGGTGAAAGGGGAAAAGGAATTAAAAGGAAATTGTTGAATTGAGGGAAATAAAGGGGAATGAGTCTTGGTAAAGGAATTGGGCAGAAGCAAATTAGGAAATGAGCGGCCCAAACTTTGGTCTTAAAATGGGTTGAAGGTAAAAATTAGACTTGGCTACAATTGCAATAGAAATTAATTAACAATTTGGCCAAACGGATTAAAGAGGTAACCAAAAGCATTAATTTTTAGAAGATTCGGCTAGAATTCAAAATAGAACGAATTAATATAATTAATTTATGAGCTTCTATATCTTAAGGAGAAAAAATAGTTAATTTAATTATAAACTAAATAATTCAAAATTATAGCCATAAATTAAACTAAACTAACTTAATAAAGTACCTACAAAAATTAAAAATCTTTTTTTGAGACGATTTTTGAATATTTTGGGAAACACTAATTACACATATAATTATAAAAATATATAATAAAAAAAACGACTAGATTTACTTAAAGTAACCTCGAGAAATATTTGAATTTTATGAAATTAATTATTCTAAATCGTTTGGCAATTGAGAAACTCGAAAATTAATTATTATCGGGGAGGGTCAAAATTGGGTGTCAACAGTCCCATTTTCAACCAGCCCAAATTTGACCCAACCCGCCCATTTGCCACCACTAAACATAAATAATGGAAAGGCTGGACTCGGTGGGGTTCTCAGAGATAAAGAGGGAGAGTTGATCATGGCTTTTTCAGTACCGATTAAGTGTTCCAGTCACAATGAAACAAAGGCAAAAACATCATGGTATGGTTGCAAATGGTGCATTCAGAATGGTTACACTAACCTTAACATCGAACTGGACTCTTCGCTTATCGTAGGAATGCTCACGGATGATAAAGCTAGCAGTTTCAAATTAAATAAAGTTATCGAAGATACTTCTGCACTGCTTAGACAAGCCACAGTCAGGTTCACTCATTGCTACAAAGAAGCCAATCAACTTGTAGATTGGCTAGCAAAAATGGCTATGAACTCTCAGGCTAACAACATATATGTCTCGTACCAATAACTCCCTAAGGGTGAGAACAAACCTTTCCTCATGAATAAGAAGAGACAAATCCCAAATATTAGATTGAAATTTGACAAAGCAAAACTTTTATGTTAGCTAGACAAATTGATTGACAGTAGGAAATCGGAAAATAAGTTTTTTACTAATAGCTTAAGTTTTTGCAAGATAGTTTCTATCCTTTGTGTTGTAATCTAAACCTTTTATGGAATAAAATACAACACTCCCAGGAGAACTGGGGAATTTGATAATAATAATAATAATAATAATAAAAATCATGCTACAACTCTAAATTAAGAAAGTTAGTTGTGGGGGTATCCTAAAAAAAAGGTTTTAAAGAAAATATTTCCCCTCTCTTAGCGATATATTATATCTTCTTTTTTTGCTTATAACGGAAGAATTTTATTTATATTTAAGGATCATTATACAAAAATGAACTGATCTAAGTGAAACAGTTTCATTCACATCTGTATCAAGAGCATTAGTAACAAAGGGCAGAGATGCTTCAAAAATATAAAGCTTATTAGTACTTAATTTTTTATCCTGAGATTTTCTTCCATATTCTTCTAGGATATCAGCAAGTTTATTAGCTTCCCTCGGGATAAAATTCAGAGTTGTTCCTTCCATCCGTTTGAGCAATGACCTGCATAATCAATGTGAATATGTGAGTAAGTAGAGTTATTATTATTTAGGGAACTTAGTAATACCTGCATATCAGTTTCCATCATTAGGTGTTTTATATTTCTTTCTTTAACAAGGGTCAATCCATGTAATAAAGCTAGCAGCTCCGCATGGTAGGCAATGTCTGCTTTTATTTTACAAGTAAATCCTGCTATCCATTCTCCTAGATGGTTTTTTATTACACCTCCAGTGCCACCATTAGTCGTATTTGGTTCAAAGAAGCCATCAATAGTAAGCTTGAGGTATCCATCCGGTGCTTATAAGCTTGTCTAGGATGAACAACCACAAAAAAAACTCAATCTTATTAGGCGTTATAAGCTTCCAAATCAAATTATGGGATGTGGAACTAGTACTGATGCTATCATTCTTATCAATTATGAATAGATTATAAGCACTGTAAAAGTAGCATTTTGATAATGAGAGGAGAGTAGTAAGAGCTATGATTGAGTTTTGTCTTATAAATGTTTTGATAGTGCTGGAGAATAATTTGATTGATTTTTAAAGGATCAAAGGTCCAATTTCCTACCAAGTCGTTAAGCCATATGATCATGTTTCTACATTTTCTATTGATGGTAGAGATGTGGAAGAATTTGGTGTTAGAATCTTTTTCATTAATTCACTGAATTCTTGATTTTAATTTCTAGAAATCTTCTTACCTTTTAAGGATTTCATTATAATCATTGACGAGAGAGTTTTCCAAGTCAAAGTGAATAGACTTCTTATACTTGAAATTCATACGCTGGAGACCAGTTATATGGTTTAGGATGCTATTTTTTACATCATTAGTGAATTTTATTAGGGATGTATTATAGTCACAAACCTTTTCCCAAGAATTTATAATAACATTAGAAAAATTAGGATGACGGAACCACATGGATTTAAATCTAAAAGTTTTGTTAGGATTAGGGTAGTTTTTTGCACAGTTCAATGAAATAGGGCAGTGATCTAAATGAGTTCAGGGTAGATGTTGAACATTGGAGTTAGGATGCAGACTTAACCAATCTTGATTAATAAGGAATCTATCTAATCTTTCCATAACAAGGGTTTTACAGTTTTTATGCTTACTTTTCCACGTCAATTTTTGCCCAGTGAATCCTAGATCAATCACACCCATATTGTCTAGACAATTTAGAAAATAGGAGCATTTGATGTTATTTATAGGTCTTCCTCCTAATTTCTCAGAGGCATTTATAACCTCGTTGAAGTCTCCACATACTAGCAAAAGACCTTTAATATTATTAGTTATATTTCCTAGGTTATTCCACAGAGAATTTCTATAATTATTAGAATTTTTAGCATAAATTATAGAGAAGTAGTATTTAGGGATTTTTGAGCTTACCTTAATAATCGAGTGGATTTCCTGATCAGTTAGGACGAATGGTTCAATTGTAACATCAGTGCTTCTCCAAAATAGTGCAATACCTCCGAAGTATTCAGTAGCTGGAACTTGAATAACATCAGAAAAATCCAAAGCTTGCAGTGCCTTATTATGATCTTCCATTCCATGCAGTTACAGCCCTCAAGTTATTCATAAAGTTTGCATTGTGTGCTCCTCCACAGTTCCAAAGAAGTATCTTCATTGATAATTCTTCTAGTGGTGTTGAGCTCCCTCCTGGTGCTAGAGACATCTCCAGGTTCACATTGGTTTGGTTTTTCTCTGAAAATATTCCCTCAATTGGTTGTTTGCCTTTCAATATTGGTATAGTTAAAACCACATATTTGGGAGGAGTGCTGGTGTTGTAGAAACGAATGTTCATTGTGGTTTTTAAGATTTCTTTTGGGACTTTGATCAAAATATTCCTTTTTGTGTTTTGATGCATATCTATTGTCAGAGAGTTCCTCAGGTATAGAGTTTGCAGGGTGAGATTTAGAGTGTTTGGTTCCTCTTCTCTCATTTGATTGGGATCATTGTACTCCCTCATGTGGATTTGTGGTACCACCTGATCTCTAATTTGGTCATCTTCCTCGTAGATTGTGGTTACCTCGTTGGGCAGATTAGCTCCTTCCATGTTTAGAATTTGTCGGAGTGAGTAATTTACGGAGTTGTTCAGTTGGTGTATAAGCAACAAGTGTTGCATGTTTGGATTGGAAAGTGGCGTCTGTTAGTGTAGTATATAGTACGCTCCAGCGTTGTTAGCTCTTGAATGAGTTCCAATAGAGTGGCGGCCCGTCCTATTAGACTGTTCGTTAGTCTCTCTCCTATCACAATTGGTATTGGCGTAAGATCGTTTTGGCTTAGGTGAGTGTTTTGGGTCACATAATTCGTATCAAATGGGGTCAGTGGGTTCGTGAGGTGCTGGAAAGCAAGGTGACGTGGAGTGTAGTTTGGTACCTTCGTCATCAGATTTAGTTGTTGAGGGTCGTTAGGGTAGTTGGGTTGGTAAAGGGGTTGTGGTGGGGGGAAGGGAGGGCTTTGGGGGTTGTTGGCATTGTTCATTGCCATATGGTGGTGAAAAGAGTGAAATTTGTTCTAATTTGATAGTCTTGAGGTTCGGCGTTGGTGGAAGTGGAGGTGTTGACGGTGGTTGAATTGCGACATGACTGTTGAATTTCTATTGAAAGTTGTTGGTAGTTGATGAGGAAGGGATGCAAGGGCTTATAAAGTTTGTATTTGGTTGGGAGAAATCATTGTAATCACTATCAGATTGTACTTTTTGATTTTTTTTTCGTACTCTGATACTATTTGTGGTGCGTTTGTTGTTATCGTTCTTGCAGGGGAGTTAAAAATAAAGTTATTTGGGGGGTAATGTTTATGTTTGGAGGAGTTGTAATGGAGTGTAAGAGCAAGTTGTAGTATTAGTTTTTATAGTGTTGATAATAAAACACCTCTAAGACTTGATATTAATGTTTTTTTTTATGGAAAGTAAGAATGGAGAATTTTTAGGATTTAATTGAATATTGTTCATATTTAGCCTACTCAAATAAGGAAGAAATATAACTAGTTAAATCATTTATAGGGAAAATATTATATCTAAACTATTTCTCATTTACTCATTTATAAAATATATATTAGATTAAGTTAAAAAATAGTTGTAGATCTTGAGTTTTTCAACTTATTTGTTAGTATTTATGTAAATTTTCCAATTAATAAATATAAATTTAATTAATAGTCCAATTTTGTTGGGCTAATCCATTGAATTGAGTTACCTATGATGAATCCATTTGTTAAGTTGAAGTGCCTTCTTTATCCTAAAACTTCAAATTGATGTCATGTGTCAAATAATGTGACACACCAAATAAAGTAAAAAAACTAATAAAATCATATGCCACATATCAAAATAATAACATTATGTCTAGTCAAATTGAGAACCAATAAAAATGTGTCACGTGTACAAATGACATGTTATGTCAATTTTAATATAATTAGTCAAATAGTTTGTCCTTATCCCAATTCTTTCATCCTATTATTACTATAAATAGGCGTCTAATATATAACTTGTTCACTAGATCTATACTAATTAGCAATATCGTAACATGAAGACCATGAAAGCAATTATTATAGTTATTTTCTTCCTTGTTTTTGCTGTATGCTCTAACTTTGGTGATTCTTCATTTGAAGATTCAAAAGTGAAGAGGCATTTTGATGTTGTCAATGAAGATAAAATTGCCAAATTTTCTCTTGGGTGATGCAAAATAGAAGACTGCTCATCCATTTTTGTGATTGGTGGTGCTATCCTTTATGTCAATGTGCTCATAAATAAATTTATTAGGCATGTTTGATTGGAAAACTAGTTATATGCTTATGTATTTAAGGTGAAAACCTAATTGAGATGTATAATCTTTTGTTTTGAAGATACTTTATGGCTAAACACCTTTTGCATTTCCAATTCTTATTTTATTTTATTTTATAAGAATATGTATTTTTTTATTTTAATTTATTTGTCTGATTTTCTAATTTAACACGAAATTGTGATTTTAACTACATATATTTCTATTATATAGAAATGTGAAATGGAGGACGACCAGTGGCAAAATTGTAAATATATGTTCATTTAAAGGGCAAATTGTTCAAGCATACCACGAGGTGGCCGTTCTTTTCATTCAAGATATTTTGTCCTTTTTTAATTACGTGGCTGCCTCATATCCACAAATTAGAAAAAACCTGTTACTCCTGACCAATGGCACTTCAGCAAATTTGACTTTATATAAGGGCAAAAAGGTAATTACGTCATGAGATTAAAGTGGACTCTAGAAGTATCGATTTCTCTCTAGAAGTATCGGTTTCTCTTTTTTCTCCCAAGAGAACAAATAAACAGATGCCAATAATTTGTAGAACTCGACGGACGACGGCAAACAACAATTTTCTCTTCGTCTTCTTTTCATCCCTGTGACTCCAGGTATGCTTTCCATTCAAAATTTGCTCAAATTTATTTTTGTTCTCTTCGTCAACCTTTGTTAATCACTCTCTTTATTCTCTTTACAAACACAACTGCCTCAATAAAGATATTAGCAGACATTGGAGTTTGGGCATCACATTTTTCTACAGGAAAGAGTATTTAAGCTTCAATAGTATTCTTCCAATAATGTGAGTGAACCTATACAAAAATCATATGTAAATAGTCTTAACCTGTTAATGGAACCAATCTCAGAAGGAATATTCCCTGTCAAGTTATTTCCGCCAAGGCTTAAGGATGTAAGACCGGTCATGTGAACTGAATATATCATATCCTATTGTATATTATGCTCCGTGGAAGTGTTATTATGATACACTTATTTTTGTGTTTTACGAGATGAGTTAGCATGTTTATTCTCTCAAAATTTCTCCCCCTCTTTCGCCGTCCCCTTTTTGAGGTGAGGGCAAAGGGGTGATATAAAACATTTCTTCTGAGGGTAGATTAGATTAGCAATTTATCTCTTTCTGGTCTTGAGTAGCCTTTATGTTCTAGCAAAGTCTATGGTTTGCTATCAGCTATGATATACGGATAACATACCGGTTTAATGACTGCAATTTGTGATGGTGGGTATGGGGGTTGGGAGGTAAGTGGTTGGGCTAGATACATAAATCGTACGACATAAAATGATCTTTAGATTTTCTTGAATTTAGTCGTTAGTTCTCTCTCTCCACCCACTTACATTGTCGCGGGTGGCTCCTCCAACCCCAACCTATAATTGCTATTTATATAAGCATTCTGCATATGAATATACAAGTACAATGAATGCTTCTTTCTTCTCATGCTACAAATATAGGGAAGTTCATTGTTGGTGAAAAAGTTGTATATCAAGGAAGAGTTTAGCACTAATATTTTTCATTTTAGCTAGAAAAGAGTGTAGTGTTTTTTCTAGAAGTTTAGGCAAGGAGTGAAGCCGACCAGACGACCAAAGGCAATTCTGAAAAATCTAATATAATTGAAGGGCAAAATAGTAATGTGTCATTAGATTAAAGTGCAACCTAGAACTTAGAAGTAGAGTCTAGAAGTATCTGTTTCTCTTTCTCCTCCCAAGAGAACAAACAAATAAACAGAGGCCAAGAACTTGTAGAACTCCACGACAAATAAGAACTTCTCTTCGTCTTTTCCTCATTCTTGTGACATCAGGTATGCTTTCCATTCAAATGTATTTTGGTTGTCTCAAGTCTCAAGTTGATTTAACAAACCAAGCGGATCTGCTAAATTCATTTTGATTTTTGCTGCCTCTCCATTTTCTTGCTCTTTTCGTTTTACTTTCACTCATTAATCGCTCTCTTTATTCTCTTTACTAGCATAACTGCCTCAATTAAATTATTAACGGACATTAGCATTATCAAATACTCAAACACCTTAATGGTATTCTTCCTACAATGTGGATGAACCAACACAAAAATCTCATCCGAATAATCTAACCTATTCATGGAATCAATTGAAGCGGCTAACATGACAACAACAATGTAGACCAGTAAATACATCCCCATCCTGTTAAGCATAGTGAAAATTGACACAATAAGTACAAAGGACATAGCAGATTCATCTTCTATAATAGATTTTTGCAGCAAACAATCTATATAGTTGTGCCAAATATTTTTAATTGAAAAGAAATAATAAAGCATATGTATATTCTCAATCATTTTATTTTCACATGCATCTCTCTGTAATATCCAACTCGAGTTCATCAACAAAAAATGTACCTTAATTAATGGAGACTTGAACAATTATCACCAGTGTCAACTACGTATTGACAAATTTAATGTTAAAATGTTATCATCAAGTCAGATTTAGTTTTTAATCATCCAGAAAACTTCGAAATGGGAAATCTAAACTGAGATCCAAGCTTCAAAAATGGAAATTTTGATTTGACGTGTAAATGCCGCACCAAATCCAATTTTCAGCTTCCAATATCATCTTCAGAGGTTCTAACATTAGAGTCTTGAAATGCCTATCAACTCAGTTTGTCTGTTGAGTTGCTACTGTGTCATTTTCTAAGGTACGCTAATTTAGCTATGTATAAGTTTGATAGTGTTTATACTCTTTATCTTTATCTTTTTACTTCTCTTATGTTTGCACAGATATGATAAATGATTCATATAGAGTCAGTGGTATGTATAGAAACTTTAACTACTTAATGTTGAGAGTTGACCATATTGTATTTTAACATACACATGTACTTATTATTGTGCGGAGATCGTGACAGTTTCCTATAAAAGAATGAGATAATCTTTTGTTGCTCAGTTAACTACATATATCGGGAGATTTCATGATTTCATGTATGTTTAAGTTATAATGTTCACAATATGAGAATTTTGATGTATTTCAATTGTAATATATTTGTGTTATGTGTATAAGAACACATCGGCACTTGATTAAAAGCTTGCAGGATTCACATTGCATTGGCATTGAAAAATCTTATCTTATTATATATATTTATACAAGATTCACTACCTTATTTTATTTTTTTTACCGTAGAAATATGACAATAAAAGAAAACAGGTTTCTTGCAGGGATATGCTCCAGTTCCACCGTCTTATATTCAAGTGGCCAGCTCTGCCAATGTGCTCTCAAATGGGGAACGATCATTGAATAAATAATTATTGCATGATCAATTAGCATATGTACCCTTTGCTCAATATCCACAATTTGTTTTCTCCTTTTTCAATATCCAGGTGCTAACGACCTTGGTATTCCAAAGGCTCAGCTTGAGGCCCATGAGATATCTTTACAACAACAAATTGAGGTATTAAAGTTTCTAACTTAATTGGTATCTTTATTTATTATGCATCTATTATACATTATATTCAAAACCTATGCAATAACTGTAGTTGAAATTCTTTCATTTTCCTAGAAAATTTAGTTCGATGTTTGGAGTTGAGGACTGTAATGTGTTTGTTGGTTGACTGGTTGTTAGTATAGAGGTATAGAAGTGGTGTTAATTCTAGAAATCGATCAGTGTTGCTTCCTATATAAAAATTGCATCAATACATGTCTCTATCAGTAGTTGCAGGTACATATATAGCTGCTGGTACACCTGAAAGAGTACAAAATTGTGAACTAAAAGATGATTTTTAGTAGTCAAAATAGGACTACGTTTATCAGAAACAAAAGGTGGATTTATCTATTATCAATTCGGATAAGAGGAGGGCAAAAGGGATAGGAACGACTTTTTTTTAATGAGAATTGCAATATGATCCTAGGAATAACTTATCTAATATGAACTTATTAGCATATGATTCCTTTTCAAATACTCATATTTCAAGTGTTTCAATTACTTTAAAAAATTATACTAAAATGTTGATGCACTATTTTATTTTATTTTTATCCAATCTTGTGACTTTTTTTTTTGTCAAAGATAAGTGTAAGATAGTTTTTCACGTTATTTCCGATTATGATCTCTATTGTTTTGGCTGCTTTCTTGTGTGTAAGACCCCTAATGTTCTTTAAACATATTTTTGGTACTCTGATTAGGGTATAAAGAATGCCTAATTCTTTTACTTAACTAAGATATTTAAGAAGAATTGATGATTGGATTGTTTGAAAGAAAAATCTGAAAATTCCATCTTTGTGCAAAAACTCAGAGGCAAGGAAGTACATATTAAATGAACTCAATGGCATTGCGAGTAAACACCAAGCATGTATGTTATCAGTTTCGATTTCTTCCATCCTATGCTTCTGTCATGTTTTTTTTTTCTGATCTGAAAAATACTTGCATATCTTTAGGTCATGAAATGTGACATACAACTCATATGGAGTCGAATTCTTTTGATACTGCAATTGATTTAGCTGTGCCTACACTCAAATTGAAAAGGTTTCCACTGCTTGACCATTATAAGGTGAATAATTTTGTTTTCCCATGATGAAATTCAATCCACTCGTGTGAATATGATTGTTATATTTTCCGTCTCATTACTTATTTAATAGTAGCTATTATGTTGCAATATTTGAAGTCAAAGAGGCACTAAAAAGATTAGAAGAAAATATTTTAAAAACTAACTCTCTATATTTCAGAGCTTTAAGATTTATAACGATAACTTTTGGATATTTTGAAAATTAATGATAAGAGTAGTAGCTGAGGCAATGAAAGGAATGGGGAGGTGAGGCAGAAAATAAGGATAAGGAAAAGGGACCTTAACTTTGAAAACTCAAATGGAAAGCAAGGAAAGCACAAACTAACTAATGTCAAGGGTCGGAGATAGAGAGTGATGAAGGGCGAAGAGGAACTCGGTAGCTTGCTCCAAACAAGTTTCAGAGATGTAGAAGCCAAAGGCAACTCTCAAGCCATTTGGGTGAACACAAATAGTTTGTTATTATCTCCTGGTGACTTAACTACTCCTTGAAATATTTCTGCTAATGATACTCTCAATTTATAGCAGGAGCAACCTCAACCCCTTTAACTACTCCTCGAGACTATTTCACAAAATTTACGTGTGGGTTTATCTACTAAGAAAAGGATTTTGTTGAACTTATAAATTGACTGATATTTTATACTTGTACATGAAATATAAACTTTTCTCACTATTTCATTAGAGTAATGCTAATGTATATCAATATTTACTATCAATCAATGTCTCAAATGAACTTATACTGACATTTTCCATTACCCTTTTCTTTAACATTTTGCCAGAGACACCATGTAGTTTAACTTTCCAATTTAAAAATGAAAGTATTTCATAGAGGTGCACTTCTGGTCATGCTCATGTATTATGTTAATGTCATTTAACCTAGAAGATGAAAATAGATGAGTGTTTTCCTTTATCTCGATTAATGTCTTAGATTTCGGGACAACACCATTAATAAACCTAAAAAGATATCACCCTTGATTTAGTAAAAGATGGTTCATCTGCTAAGTCTATTTTGGTAAAGAACAATAAACCTTGCCCAAATATTTTTCTTGTTTATAGCTCACTCAATTGTTGAATCAAGAATTTGGATTAATTTTTATCATATTTACGTGTGTTTTGTAGGTTCATTATAGAAAACAAGTTCAAGCTCTCTTTCTCCTATATAAAATAATTGCAATGAATCATATTGTTACAATATGTTTTGTCGTGCAATCTATGCTAAACTCCTTCCAGTTTCTATGAATTCTTCCAAAGTAAGTAGAGTTATTGACATTCTCTTATCTTTATTATATATAGTAACATACAATACAACAAGAGGCCCTTTCTGGTTTTCACGTATCATTGTTGCTCATCTTTGTTTCGCCCTTAAAAACAAGGTATCAAGGTTAAAATGAATTTCAAAATTATAAGTCAGCAGTTTCCTACTCTATGTATAGTGGGATGGTGCACTGGAAAAGGAAATGTATATGAGCCAGAAACTTTTGTCATAACCGATGATGTTAGACTTTGTAATTTTAAAATCAGATGCACATCTGAATAAACTATGATTCTGATGTTATGGAGATGGCAAATAATGCCATTGTAGCTGATTGTTGAGTTTTTACTTTTTGAGAATGCTGGTGAGACATTCCAAGCAGGAGCCATGTATCTGAAAGAAATTGGTGTTGAAGTTAGGAGGTTGAGTGTTGTAAAGTGTATAAGTTTCATGTTAAAAGGAATTCTGAGAAGTCATTTTCTGTTGTAATTAAGATTTTAACCTAATAATATTGGTAGCTTATATTTGTACTACACATTATTGTGCTCTTATTAGCAAATTCCTTCTGTAATCTTTTCAGTAGAATCATTTGTGTAGTATTTATCAATAAAGACCATCATGTTGCATGGTAGCAGTAGGTGATTCTTTATGATTGCCTCTTGCCTTACTCTTTTAACATACTTTGAGGAACAATTTCTTTGTCAACTTCTTCTTTGAAATGTAAATAACGTAATTTCTGCAGTCCATTGATTTGTTTTGACATAAAAGGATGATGAAACTAATAGTGTGCAGTTGTTGCTAGCTTTTACTGAGTAGTCAAAAGTAGAGAAGTCTCCACAACATATAACCGATCAGGAGATTCTTGAAATGTAATGTCCAAGGTGGGACACCATTCATGTCTTTGTGATTGATTTATGAAGATGTTGAATCATACTACATCCTGTAGAAAATGGTTAAAATGGATTCCTTTTATCATTGTTATTCTTCTTTTGCAATTGAACAAAAGGTTAGGTCTTCTCTTATCTCTAGATTTAATAGTTCAGATAGATGTACCATTAAAAAATGTTCCTCAGATCAACAACAAATGATATGGTAATGACTACACTAAAGGCTGCATACAAGTCATTCTTCACATTAGATCAACTGTCAAATTATAAAAATGTAATCTCACAAAGTTTTATAAAGAGATAAGAATGAGGTATATATTATCTTATTATGAGAAAAAAAAAAAGGTGTATACTATTGTTCTTATTTTTTGAACGAAAAAGATAACAGATTGAATATGAGAGGTTAGGGACTTGTTATTGTGATTGTTATGGCACAATTGAGATTAAATTTGCAAGATCTCAAAAAAAAAAGAGCAAGTTGGTGACTGAAGTCGGCAATAGCAATTTTGAGTCTCACCATTTAATGTACTTTTACTAAACAAACAAAAACAATGTAATTATAGAAAACACTTCATTAATATGTTATTCATGTCAACATTTCTATTTGTTGCTCTTCTCTATTCTTATGTGGGTTCTTTTCTTCTTTTGTGAAGATATCGATTTATTGGAGAAGACTCAGCATAGAGATAATAAAAAATATCAACTTTTGATTTTGTCAAATAAAATTTGTGACTTAAGTTATTGTGATTGATTTGGAAAATTTACATTGATGATTTGCTTGGCTTGGTATAAATGCATAGTAATATGCACAAGAACCATTCACAATATATTTCTACAAAGCTTTGACAATGCTCCTACCAACATTATTCAGAACTATTTATTACTATTTCAGATCTCAATCATATTTTTAAGAAAGATTTAAACAAATAAAATTATATAGAATTTAAAATGTTGGGCCCGTGCATAGCACGGGCAAAAACCATCTAGTAGAATATACCAAAAAGATCATAAGATGAGACAGTAACAGTTAATTTTTAGAAATAAACAGTACGTCTAATTAATACACTTCCAATCTGAAACCAGCAGCTCCAAACCTAAATAAATTTAAAACCAAATTCAATTTGTATTCAATTCAATTACGGGTTGAAAATGGTTAATTCATATTGGCTCATTTTTAAAATGGAAAAGGTTCATAAATATCTCTCATATATGGAAAAAAGGTTCATACATATCCTCCTTTTATTTTGGCCAAACACATACACATAACACAATCCCTTAAATTTGTCCCCATTTTTCATTTTGACACTCTATTTTAGCATTGTTTCGTTTTAACCCTTAAACTCTATTTTTATGTATCATTTAAACACAAAATATTGATTTTTGTGATTTTATTTATTTATTTATATTATTCAATTGCAGCTTTGTATTGTGAAAATCAACGTGTCATTAATTTACAAGTTTTTTTTAAAAAATAATATTTATTTATTTATTTTAGATGTTCTCTGTATTTTAACGTGATAAATAACCGATGAAAGTACTTTGATTTTCTTTCGTGAACATTCAAATAAATCGAATAACACCACGTATTTTATTTCTTTCATATCATTCAGGCTACCTGAATTTACACAAATACTCGATTTCTAATTTCTTAATTCAACTCAATATGATTTTTTTTTTAAAGTACTCATCTTCAACTCGATAAAGGCTCTTGTTCATTACTAATAACACTACCAAAAATGCTAAATTGATAAACTTCGTCGGAATGTCAGTGATTTTTGTAAGAAAGAAAATTGACGGAAGTTCGTCGGCTATTTTTCACACAAAAATATAGAAAACTCTCCATAAGAAAATTATTATTTTTTTCAAAAAAATTAATATTTAGCAGTTAATTTTTATTTTTTTAAAATGAAAAGTAACGGACATACGTCAATTTTTAAAATGCAAAGCTGCAGTTGAAAAACATAAATAAAAATTAAAGAAATCATAAAATTAGTAATTTGTGTTTAAATGATATATAAAATATAGAATTCAAGGGTTAAAATGGAACAATGCTAAGATGGAGTGTCAAAATAAAAAATGAGGGCAAGTTTAAAGGGATATCTATTATTTGGCCTTTTTTTATTTTTGGTTTAAAAATATATCCAAACTATTTTCTTTTTTGCTCAAGAATATCTCTAACCTATTGGAAATGACTCAACCCCCACCCCCACCCCCACGCCCACCCTCCCCTCCCTCCTTACCATCTTTTTGTTCTAAAAATACCTTCAACCTTTGTTTTTGGTTCAAATATATTCCTCATTCCCTCTTAAGGTAAGCTTTGAAGCCGTAGCTTGCTGGTTTTTCCATCATTCAATCCATAGCAAATCGAATGAAACCTGGCGAAAAAGAAGTAAACACTTTGCTGAGGAACGAAGTAGCTCGCCTAAAAGGAGAGGAACAAAATTTCGTGTTTGTTTTTCTTCAAACTCCAATTCGCTCTCGCTCGCCGCTACTAACGGAGTCTCGATTAATATCCCTTTAATCTAAATATATGCCTCCTTAAAAAGAATGTGACGTGTGTAAAACAACTATTCTCGAAAGTAATTGTGTCCACATACCATAATTAAAAGTTATGAGTAAGAGTGTGCTCCTATATGATTAGATAACTGTCACACAAAAATAACAAAAATAGCAATTTTACTTTAACACCAGCAGTCGTTAATTGGGTACTTTGTACGTCACAAATAGTATAGCCATTTGTGGAGCTAGAAATTTTATGAAAGGTCTTCAAGCATTACATAAGCAAAAAGAAAATTAATGAATGGATGCACTGAAAAATTTATAATTGGACTACGTGATATTATTTTTTATGAATAAATGTTCCAAAATTTTAAAAATTAAATCGCATGATATTTAGCTTTAATAATTGTATTTAATTTAATATAAAATAAATGAACAAAGCGAAAAAAAATGGGGGGGGGGGGGGAATTCAACTTAAAATGAAATCATTTTTACGTTTCAAGCTTACACTGATCTGTGGTGACAACAACAATAACGAGACATAAAAAATGAAAGCAAAATCAAACGAGGTCTTCTTTTGTTCCCTTTTAACAACGTTTTACAAATATTAGAATTTTTTTATTAACTCTAAATTGAATAATTACATTTAAGTTTTATTTCAAACTTTAATGAAAAGAAAAAAAAAAACTCAAATTTATTGAAAATTCAATTAGCTTTATTAGATTTTTAAGTTATAGATTTCTAACAAAATTACTAACCATTATTTAGAAAGTTCTTTAAATACTTTAGACAATTAAAGAAATAATAAAATAGGAGTTCTTTAAAAAAATGATTATAAAGAGAAGTGGTTGAAGGATTTGAACCTACGCGTGTGGACATTACAAGAGAGCCTCAAATCACTGGGCCACATTACCTTATTGTGTCAAGAGTGTTCAAAGTATTACATTTAACCATTTTGAACAATATTTTACTTATGTGTACATTATAATTTTTTTGAGGAAGGACGTCCAATTGACAACATTTACTTATGTGTACATTATAAATTTTCAGCGAAGGGTGTCCAATTGGACACCCTTAAGTCACTGTAGCTCTGCCCCTGATTATAGCATGTCTTATCATGAACTATCTAAAAGTAACTAAAAAAATTATTCTTTTTCATAAATTTTTTTATCATGACCAAAATGAATATCATTGTGTTACAACATGAATTTTTCATTGATCTTCTATGTGTGATACGCCAAAAATATTTTATCATATTCAAATATATTTATATAATATAATATATTAATGAGATAAAGTATCAAAAACACACCTAAATTATCCCTTTTAAGTTTCATACCTAAATGTTAGGTGTGTGAGTTTCATATATAAACTATCACTTAATAGTTTGAGAAACACACCTCAGTGGTGTGTATAATTCTCTCTCTTTTATTTGAAAAAAATCTTGACACATACATTCCACATGGATAAAATATTCCACCTTGACAAAAATTAAATATTAAACTATTAATATTAATTAAAAATTAAACTATTAGATCCCCAAAAAAAATTATATTTTAAAAAAAATAAAATTTCAATTATTTTTCTTACCCCACTCCACCACTCCCTCCCCCATACCCCCCTCCCCTCCTAAAATCTCTCGTCCTATTATTTTTTTTAATTTTATTCTATAAAATATTTTTTAAAAATCCATACATCACCCTCTCCCTCCCTCCCCCACAACCATCCACTCATTCCCCCAAAAAGATTGATAGTATTTGTTTTTTTAAAAACAAATTACTCCACCCTATTTAACCCTTAGCTCCTAATTTATTTATTTTGTTACATTTTTCTGTTAGATATGTGCATATATTTTTAGGATTTATTTTTCTACTTGTGTAAAAAATATAATATAATATAAATAAATTTGCGACGTCAAGTAATAAAATCTTTTCAAAAAAGATTTGTTTATATCTAACACAAAACGAAAAAAAAAATGAAAGCAAAGGGCTAGATGGAGTGGGATAGGATTATTTTTTAAAAAGAGTAAAATAATATCTAAATTATTATTTGAAGAGGAGGGGAGGTGGGGATGGGTGAAGTAAAAAAATATTGAATACTTTTATAAAAAGAAGCTTAAACAGAAAAAAAAAAAAAAAAAAAAAAACTAAAAAATGGAGGGGTAGGGTGAGAGGAAGTGATGGAGTAGGGTAAGAAAAATATTTTACATTTTATTTTATTAAAAAATTTAATTTGGGATAACAATTTTTGAATCTTTAATTTTTAACTAATACTAGTAATTTTATTTAATTTTTATCAAGGTAGAATGTTTTGTTCACGTGGAGTGTGATGTGTCTATTTTTTAAAATAAAAGAAAGAGTGTATACGCACACCATGAAGAGAATGTAATAAAGAGAGTGGTGTGTTTCTCAAATTAATAAGTGATAGTTTAGGTATGAAACTCACACTCTCAATAGTTTAGATATGAAACTAAAAAAAAAATTAATGTATTTTTGACACTTATCTTTATACTAAATAATGTTGCCCGTGCTATGCACGGGCCCAATAATATAAATGATATGTTTTGGGGCTAATAACGAAGTTTTTGAAGCGATTGTTTGCGTGGATAAAGGAATAAGTTTTTTTATCACAAACCTGTACTTTCTTTGACGCTATTCAAGGCACAATAAGACTACCCACATACAACATTTTTGAAATATTTTATGTTGTCAATTATCACGATTTAATTTTAAGAACCAGTCAATTTTTTTTTCTGTTTTTTTAATAAATATTTTAAGTTGTCAATTATCATGATTTATTGTATTTTATACATAATTTTTAACGATAGATTAATTTCAAGAATCAATCGAATTTTTTTAAATGTATTTATTTTTGAAATATTTTATGTTGTCAATTATCATGATTTATAGTATTTTTACGATAGATTAACTTCAAGAATCAATGGAATTTTTTGTATCTTTTTCAAAACATATTTTATGTTGTCAATTATCATGATTTATAGTATTTTTACGCAATTTTTAAATATAAA
>NC_064291.1:43888519-43895392 GCF_019186545.1 Solanum stenotomum
GTGACCCGGATAAAATTTTGAGAGTCAACCTATTTTATGATAGAATTTTAAATATTAAATATTTTAAGTCATTTGTAAATGATTTATTATATTATATTATTATATATTATATTATATTATATTATATATATATATATATTATATTTATATTCTATTCTAGAATAATAAAAGGGAGTTTATGTATATATTATATTATATAAACTCCCTTAGAAAATAAATATATATTATATATATTATATAATAGAAAAAATGATTTATATAAATAAAATATTATATTATGTATTATGTAGGGAGTTTATGATGGGACATTCAAATGTCCCATCATAAACTCTCTCTCATATATAAGTAGAATTAATACAATTGTATAAAGATGTGTCTATAACAAAATGACACTACATGATGAAAATAATCTCGTGACGTGTTGGTTCATTGTCTGCTTTTGGTGTTTGCGGTTGGGGATTCAAACCTTATCCTAACTTTATTTTTGCGAAATATAATGTAGACACATAATTTTTAACCGAATTTAAGGTATTACACTATTTTTAGTGGTTAAATATTTCTTTTACTTTTAAATTAAATATTTTGATTTTATCATATTTTAGTAAGTTTAGTGTAAAATTATTCGAAAACCACAAAAATAGAGTTATGTTTTAAGTTAAGTTTTGTTTTCAATTTATTCAAAAGAGAAGAAAATGTTCAAAAAATATATGTTTTCTTTCAATGTATATTTAATAAATAAACTAGTGTTTCTTAATTATATTTTTAATTAGCTATTTGACTTTTCTTAAATTTATAGTAATTTAAAATAATTAGTTAGTAATTTTAAATATTATATTTATACTAGATGGTTATAGCCCGTGCTAAGCACGGGCCCAACATTTAGTATTTTCAAATGGTATATACTTTTTGTATAGTAACTACTAACTCAGATAAGAGTATATATTGTATAACAGTTAATAGATCATTGCATAAGTTATACACATGAACTTCAAAGTGCAATAATACAACTAATTTCTCCCATTCCGCAAACAACTTTACAATGCAGACAATTATCTTCTAAATACTTTTCAACATTTCTCACAAGAATAGAAGTTGATAGCCTTACATAGAGCTGATCATAGAATATGACAAAATTCATTTTCCAAAATCTATTGATGCATGGAATCATTACCAGTAAATTTGAGTGGATGCTCTCTGTATTTTTCAAAAGAATAGAAGTTGGTATCCTTAAATGGAGCTGCATGTAGAGTAATAAAATTCTGTTTTATAAATCCATTGATGCCTCAAATGCTTGCAGTTGTCTTGATAAGATGCAAAATTTCCTTTACTCAGCACAAACGATATACTCCAGCTTTAATAGCTCAAGGAAAGGAATAAAAGTTCCGAAATAAAAACTGCTAATAAAAATAGTAGCACTCATAGCAAAAGTAAAAATAAATAGTGAAGACAATCATAAAGAATCAGCATGTTACAGAATATATGTCAATTTAAAATAAAATAATGAAGATAACCCTAAAGAATCAGCATATACCAAGTTATATGTGAATTTAAAAGGAACAGGCATCACTCAATGCCCTAAGGAAATAGATTCAAGGAAGTAATACAATAATTTTTTTTTTTTGATGACAAAGGAAGTATTACTATCATTCACATTGCAAAATTCAAAATCACAATCATGAAAGAAGCCTTTTAGCACATAGAATATTTAAATATGTTTGGCTCATATGACAAGAGTCTAGCGTTATATTTCAGTATTATTGTCAAAACATGATGCACATATGAAGTATATTTGTGCATGAATATTTATGAGAAGGAAGATATATATGGTTGCTAACCTCCTTTCAAGAACTTATGAAGGCTTGAGATTGCAACACCGGGTCAACTCTATGCTATAAAAAGTAAGGCACATGATGCTTTAGGCCCTAAATTTTAATTATTTTTTTTTTGGGGGGGGGGGCGGCTAATATTTTTATCAAAGATAAATTTTATGTTAATTTTTTCATTACAAAAATAGTTATTTATGATAGGAAGTACATTTTAAAAATAAAAAAAATTATACTCCATCTATCCTATTATATGTAGCCCCGTTTGACTTGGCACGACGCTTATGAAAAAGACCAACTTAGAGAATGCATAAATTTTGATCATTAGCCTTTCTATAGGATAGAAGTGATATTCTCAATTAGTAATCACCGAAAAGAAAGGAAAAAAAAACTCACTCTACATTTTCTTTTTCCTTAAGCTCATATAAATTAACCAAAGGAGTGCAATTGCATTGAGAGGAAGAGAACTCAATAGACCATTATTCTTAGTGAGTGTATTTGGTTTTAGGATTGGTTGTGGTCATTATGGAGTATTTCAAATTGTGCCCAAGGAGAAAAAAAACATAAAACACATTTTTTTTAAAGGAGAACTAACATGCACATACAAAAAACTAATGGAATTAACCACCAAAGAATAGGAGAACAAGTAAGAGGTTGAGACTCGCAACAAATCAGTATAAAGAAAGAGGTCATATATCATATAAAATACAACTAAGTGATAATATAATGGAATATATTGATATTTCAATTCCAACAAAAGAAAATTATCATGTTGTAGGTGTTGACATCCAATCCTGATTTTAAGAGGTCAGTTATATCATTTTTTAAGTATTTCTGCATTGCGTATATCAACTTCCTAATCATTTCGATTTGAGTTTTCGTCTGCCTGATTGTGCACTTATTGTATCAGAAAATTCCCACAACATAAACAGAATTAACAAGAAAAATCATTTTCTAAAAAGACCATCCCTAACAAATTGTCACTCTTACCATTGGGAACAAAACTTGTTTTTCTTCTATGCATCCAACATTTTTGCTTTTCTTGGTTCACCTAAAAGGTTTTTTGATTTTCTTGGTTCACCTAAAAGGTCAAAAGATTGGAAATAAAAGAATGCAAGATTTAATTTAGAAACAATATACAAGATTTATGATGGATAAAAGAACAGAGAAAACTCATAAACTCATATACTATTAGTCAAAGTGTTAATGTAGATTCTTGATTGTTATTAAAGAAGTTAAAGAAAAAAATAACCAGTCCAACTATGGGGTCTTAATTCCATGGGGTTTGTTCAATTATGGCAACAAAGTGATTTTACTATGATATACTTGTTATTAGGCATGTGTGCTAATGGTTGTGGGCGAAGGGGCAGGGTAGTTTGGTAAGTGCACACAAGCTTTATGGAATACGATGTTGGCAAGTTTACGTTGGATTGGTGGACTTGGAGTGGAAACCGCGGGAGACTAATCATTGAAATAATTAAAATTAAAGAAATTAACCACCAAAGCAGAGGAGAACAAGTAAGAGGTTGAAACTCACAACACATCAATATAGAGCCGGCATCTTGACTTGCCTCTATGAAATTTATCACAGTGAAAGTTGGTCAAAATATAACTGCTTCAACCATGTTGGAAAATCTAAAGAGAATCTAAAGATAATGTCTAAAATTCATATAAAAAATCAAACTGAAATTGCAACACCAAAAGACAAGATGATGTCAAAGAGCAGTCCCTTCGTTGAGTAAAAATACCTATTTTTAAGTTCGTGGATTCAAATTTGAAAGCTGGCTGACTAAGTAACTGCTGTTTCCTCCTTTTTGGAAAGTTAATTTGTATGTATTGAGGGACAACATCAAATTTGGCTAATTGCATAATGTACGATGCACGCTCCTTTGTCATTCCCTGCAAGCTTTACCAACACAATTGGACATCTCTGTTAATGGAACTAAACCATCAATCACCTGCACCAATTAAACTACATTCATCAGAAAGAAACAACAATTTTTGAAATGCATATTATAACATATGTTTATTCTTTATAATTGTAAAAATATGATAGGTTACAATCCCTATCGAGCCCATTTTTACATCATTCAGAAAGATTCATTATGTGTATATATATATATATATATTCTTCAAAGAAAAAACAATTTATCAAAAGCATATTTTAACATATGCATACTCTTCAGAATTGTAAAATATGACATGTTACAATCCTTCTAGATATCATTTTTATTTTTAAAAAAGTTCATAAAACTACCTATGTTACAAATTTCTATTATTTTTAAGTATAAACTGATTATATATAATTAAATCATGTACACCATCCATTCCTGCTTTATTAGCATCACAAGAGAAGTCTATGAATAAGATAGATCACAAATTAGGTCTAGAAAAAGGAGGTTTAGGAAAGATCCAATCAATTTGCCAATTCTTTTTCTTGAGTCATCTCTCAATTGCAACATGGAAGGAAGAGAGAGAACGTTCTGGAAGGAAAATGTAAGAGGTGCATGTTGTTTGCTAAAAATTTAGTATTGTATAATGACCATATTACCCTTCAATAATGAGTATATTTTATAGGTTATGACATTGATCGTAAATAATAGAAATTCTTATTATTATGCCCCTGATGCAATTACACATAGTGCCCTTTTGGTTAGCATACTTACTCTTACACTACAGTGATGTAGAACAATTCCATTACCTATCTACGCTTTTAACAAAATAATGCGGAGCATATATGTAAGGAACTGTAACAATAACAACAAGGTGTAATCACATAAACACAGTACAACCAAGTGATAGATTAAAGATAAGAAATTCATGTTTTCTAAAGCGAGTAGCTTCCAATAGCAAACTGTACAAATGCATGGGTAATTTAGGATGGTATGTAGTCAAAGATGTTGCTAGATTCTAGGTACGACACACACATAGAGTTAAATGTGATGGGAGATTCTGAGATAAGGTGTGTAAAGAATGGAGGAAAATGAGCAAAAATGCCATACAATGGACAGGGAAAGATGACTGGTGATCATATTTCTGTAATCTGTGGTCTTTTTGACCTACACTTCCCTCTCTGTTTTGTGTATAGAATTATAAAGATGGCAAATTATTTATTTGTTTTCTCTTCATGGTTTATTTGAAACTTGTATTTAGTCAAGTGTACTAATCTGTCATGTCATAAATTTTTTTTTCATTGATACCAACTCTTTTTTATTGGTGTACTTATAATTAACTCTTTTGGTGATATTCAGGTAATTTAAGAAATTATACAACAGATTCTAAAAACAAAATTAAATGACAACACATCTAATTTTTTATCCTTTAATGTTAAATTTTTAACTTCATGAATTCTTTTTTAATGTCATCAGACTTGAGGGTAATTTTCAGCCCTTCAGATCACAAAAAGAGACGGATGAAGTGATTCACTTTCGATATGACCACAATAATAAATAATTAAATAAATATAGCTCATTATGATAGCTTTTTGCTCAAAACTCACATCATGTAAAAAGTAAATAGAAGAAAATAAAAAATTACACAAAAGAACCTTATAACAAACAAAGAGCAAATGGGGGAAAGAACATAACATATCATATGATCCAGTGACTCAGTTTCATTAATATATAGTTAAGCATTATTTGAGGTGCTTCATTAGTTTCTTGCAAATTCCGCAAAGCACTATTACTAATATTCCACAAGAAAATATTTAAAGAGGCAAGAATTCTTAAAAAAGATATAAATACTAATTTTATTTTTATTAATTGTATAGAAAATTAATTGACAATCAAGTTCGATCATAGCAGATAAGCAACACACACAACAACAGCCTGTGACTATACAATAAAAGATATCCTCATCAGAATTGAAGAATTGAATCAACAGTTTGACAGATAAAACAAATCTCCAAAAAAATATCTTCAGAAATAACTCAAACTGAACTAATGCTTGAGAGCTTCAATTACAAGAATCTTAAGTACGTTTACTCCTACATCTTTGTCACTTGAAACTAAATGGCTAAAATTGTATAAAACGAACCTCATGAAGATGAACCGAAAAATGCCGAGATCATTCACAACCATTTGATTCATCAGCATTTAGCCATGCCTGCATAATGTCAGAAATAGCAAATTGACTTGTACAAGGGAAGCTTATAATAAAAAAGCTTCAACAAATGTACCTTCAGGTTTATGAAAGTGGCGGGTGCAAAATTAATTTTTTGTTTGCTGATAAGCTTATGAGACTGGAACCTTGAGGAAGAAAAAGAAGAATTTGATTTTCGGTATCAAATTGGTTGAGAAAAAAGAACAGTTACGTTATAGAGATTAAAAATTAAAGCAAGATTGTCGTACCGAAGTTCAGACGATGGATGCCCAACGTCAATCTATCGACAAACAGTAGAAACCTAGAGCTTCACACAAATCTGTTGCTTTTATCCCCATGTTGTTTGACAGAGAGAGCTTGAGCCATGCCTCCCTAATCGCTATTATAATCACATAAAAACTATAGATTTTGCAAATACAAAGATAGAGGAATCGGTTCTTGAATCCACTGGAACATAATCAAAAATAGTTTCAATAATATGTTTGTTCCTAAAAAATCCTCCCAAAACTCCAGCCCTTTCTCTAAGTTGAGGAACTTGTAAAGAATTGTAAGAGGATTAATGCAAAAATTGAGAAAAAAAATTACCTGCAATTGAAAGACCCAGTTATGAAATGAAAGGAACAAAACTCAAAGATTGTACTTTGTTAGAAGCATATGGAAATGGAAATAGAATAAACACTCCATTAGTTTTTTTTGGGGCAAGCAAAGAAGAGTGTAGAAGAAAGGATTGGAAAACAAATGCCCATCAAATTTCTAGAAGATGGAAGACGAATGGGTCTAGAAATCTTGCTTTTGGAATTGAAATCTGTCCATTTGTTAGTGTTGAGAAAAACTGATGACCGATGATTCTAGAAGCACAACATAGAGCGTGAAATTACCAAAATAACCTTGGTCGTTGGTTGTCTTCACATTTCTAAAATAACTAGATAGGCATAGCCCGTGCTAAGCA